>NC_142468.1:1210000-1366964 GCF_049115385.1 Moschus berezovskii | reverse complement strand
AAAAGCATCCCCAAAGTATCCTCCAGCCAGGGGCCTTGGAACCTCCAGAGCAGCTGACCTGGCCAGCTGCTGACTGACGGATCAAGTGAGTATCTGACTGTCTGACTCACTGACCACCAGTCGGACCACTATCTGATGAGCTGACCAGTTGAATGCCTGCCAGGTTTGCAGACAAACAGGCCAGCCTATTTGATGTCAGCCCATTTTTTCCTTATTTGCCTGTGGCCAGGCCTTTGAAACACCTATCAAAAGGCCGCTTCCACCTTCTGGGTGGATCCTGCCCACTGGTGACTTCAGCACCTCATTCGTGCCCTCTGTTATGGACTGAACACTTGTGTCTCCCTCAAATTCATGCAATGGAATCCTAACCTCCAAAGTGATGGTGTTAGGAGGTGGGAGCCTCTGGGAGGTGATTAGGTCACGAGGGTGGAGCCCTCGTGAATAGGATTAGCGCCCTTATAAAGAGGCCCTCAGAGTTCTTTCTGCCTCTCCGCCACACAGAGATGCATGAGAAAATGGCTGTCCGCGACCCAGAGGAGGGCCCTTGCCAGAACCCAACCATGCTGGCCTCTGTTCTCAGACTTCCAGCCTCTAGGGCTTCGAAAAATAAACGCTGTCTGTCTGCTCAGTCACCTGGTCTGTGGTGTTCGCTCACCACCGAGTGAACGAGCATGCCTCTGGGCGTCCAGTGCCCTGATGGCCGCGTGGGGCTGGTCATGTCTGCTGCTGTAGCTGCTACATGGGAGGAGGGTTTACAGGAGACTGATGACAGTGGGGTGGCACCAGGACAAGAAGGGTCAGAGCGTCTTCCATGGGCCCCTCCTTTGCTGGTGCTGGAGCTGAAACGCGCCCCTGAAGTCATCAGCCACGCAGGGCACCCTGGCTTCCCGGCCGGGCGGACGGCCGTCGAGCACCTGTGTCCCCTCCGGGCCCTGCGCGCCCTCCCCGTGCCTTCGTCATCGTCACCCGCCTCCTCCTCCTCCTGGGCCGGTTCTCTCCCACCACCCCCGCTTCTGTCTCAGGGCTGCCCAGGAGGCTTGGGGTGGGAGCCCAGCCTGCCCCGCAGAGGAGAACACGGCCGTTCTGGAGGGAGAGGCCCCTCCTTCCTCTTCCCCATTCCACACCCCATCCTTCTCTTTGCCAGCCTGTCCTGCCCCCATCCTGACTTTTTACTGAGGAGTCAGCTAGGTTCAACCAAGTCCAGCTAAGTTCACCAGCAGGGTACAGTGATGGGGGTGGGGGGAGGCTGGGGAGTGGGGAAGGAGCCCTGGGGCCTAGAAAGACCCCGAGTGTGGAGTCACCCAGCCCCAGTACTGGCACGGCCTCAAGACGGTTCAGAGTCTTCACTTACCCAGAGGAGGCAGGGGTGAGGAGTCTAGGGGGTCTCTGAGATCCGGTCCAGATCCCTAGCCTGAAGTTTCTGGGTGTCGCCCTCTGAAGTTCTGCATCTGAGAAGGGAAGGAGGCCACCTGTGGCGAGCCACCTGTGCGTGCTACTGCACGCCAGGAGTTCTCTGCCCCTGCCGAGTGGATAAGACCCCCCAGGACTCTGAGTGAGGCCCAGAGAGGATCCAAGACCACGGCTGAGTCCATTGTTGAGAAGAGGCCGAGGTCAGACCGGAACTGGAGTCCCTGTCTCAGGCCCTCTGATGCGCTCTCTGTGAGAGACACAGCCCCGGGTCACCTGCACAAAAGTGAACCTCTGGAAAAAGTGCAGGTAGGAAGTAGGTGGGAAAACAGGCTAGTTCAGACCTAGGCCAGAGGGCAAAGGCCAGAGTTCTGGGAGGGCCTAGAAGGGAATTCCTAAAGGAAATCACCCTGAATATTCATTGGAAGGGCCTCCCTGATGGCTCAGCTGTCAAGAATCCACCTGCAGCGCAGGAGGTGCAGGAGCTGCGTATTCGAGCCCTGGGTCGGGAAGACCCCTTGGAGGATGGCGCGGCAACCCACTACAGTGTTCCTGCCTGGAGAGCCCCATGGACAGAGGAGCCTGGTGGGCTGCAGTCCACGGGGCTGCAGAGAGTGGGACAGGACTGAAGTGGCTTGGCACGCACGTTCGGTGGAAGGACGGATGCTGAAGCTGGAGTGCCAATGCTTTCACAACCTGATGCGAAGAGCCGACTCACTGGAAAAGACCCTGATGCTGGGAAAGAGTGAAGGTGGGATTGAAGGTGGGACGACAGAGGACGAGATGGTTGGATGACATCACCGACTCAATGGACATGAGTTTGAGCAAGCTCCAGGAGCTGGTGATGGACAGGGAGGCCTGGCGTGCAGCAGTCCATGGGGTCGCAAAGAGTCGGACACGGCTGAGCGGCTGAGCGACTGAGCAGCAACTGCCTCTGCCCCAGAAAGTGCGGTTGGGTGGGGGATGAGTAGTCCGAGGTCCCTGTTTGCGAGGAGGGTGAGGAAACGACCCCGTGTCCTGACTCTGCGGCTTCAGCGGGAAGTGGCTTTTTGCAACACAGTCTCCCCACCATCCCAGCCTCCCCCTCAGCAGGCTGCCCGCACTCCCGGGGCTTGCGGAGCCCACGGGGGTCTCTGGTGGGGACCAGGGAGCAGCGGCACTGGCCCCAGGCCGTCCTGAGTCGGTTCCTGGCCTTTCCCAGGCACCTCTCCGTCCCTCAGTTTCCCCACCTGTAAAGGGGGCACCGCGACAGGGATGCCCTCACAGGGCTGGGGGAGGACGAGGCCCTGGGGAGCAGGGCACGTGCTTGGGCTTTCCGGGGCAGAGGGCAGCAAGCAGGGGACCCGGGTTCTCCCAGCACGGGGTTCTCACCCTCTCCTCTGCTGGGGTTTCCACCCCCGGCCTCCCCGGTCCCTCTCCCTCGGGTCACTTGACCGACTTTTTAAGAAGCACAGTGATTATTTCTCAGGCAAAGCCAGGTCCTGGGAAGCTCCTGGCGGCCGGCCTCACATTTCGGACTCAGACCTGCAATTCATCGCGCGTCTGGAGCAGGTGTCGGCCCTCGTGCAGAAGTCCGCTAAGCCAGGCCCCGCGCTCTCAGCTCAGCCCCTCTCCGGGCCGGGCTGTCCCGCAGGCGGCGGCCGGGTGCCCGACCCTCGGACACTCGCGCTGCCCCTGGGGCGATGAGGGGGTGCTGGGAGCCCGCCCCCCGGGTCCGTCCAGGGAGGGGCCTGGGCAGGGGCTCGGGCCTCGGCTCCCCCGGCGCGCGCCCAGCCCTCCCCGGACCCCGGACGCCGGACCCCGGACCGCGGACCCCGGACCCCGGACCCCGGACCCCGGACCCCGGACCCCGGACCCCGGACGCCGGACCTGCGGCCGAAAGCGCCGCCCCGCCCGGTTCTGCAGTGGCAGGGAGGGCAGCCAATGAGCGCGCGGGCCACCACGCATTACATCATCGCCGTGAGCCCCCATTGGTCGGGAGCGCGGTCTTCTTGGGACGGCGGGCCTCGCTGCGTCCCGGGCGAGCAGAGCGCTGGCGCTGGGCTTGCTGAAGGGCCCGCCGGGCGTCCAGGCTGTCGCCAGGCATCAGTTTCCTCCTGCGGAAGAGGGGCGAATTTCTCCCGTCCTCCCCACTGCCCGCCTCTTAGAGGACCCCCAGGACCGGGGTCTGCCCGGGTTCCTCACCGACACCCTCCTGACCGAGCCCCCGCCCGGCCAGGAGCCCTGCGGAGACAAGGGTCTTGTCCTGGCCGCTCCCCCTTGCATCCCCAGAGCCTGGCAGGACGTGGACAGCGCTAACGGACTGTTTTTCTACCTGGTAGACGTTGTCCTGAGCCTTATGTATCACTTTATTTATTTTATAAACGTTAACTCCCCACTGACATCGAGGCTGGGTGAGGACAATGATTGCCCAAGGTCGTGAGACTGGTGAGCGGGAAAGCCAGGCTTCGCACCCAGGCAGGTTGGCTCCAAAGCGTACCTGTGCGCCCAGTGGCTCAGTGGTGCCCGACTCTTGCAACCCCGTGGACTGTATGTACCCACTAGGCTTCTCTGTCCATGGGATTCTCCAGGCAAGAATACTGGAGTGCATTGCAATTTCCTCCTCTGGGGGATCCTACCGACCCAGGGATGGAACTCTTTTGTGTCTCCTTCACTGGCAGACTGATTCTTTACCCCTGCACCACCTGGGAAGCCCTGGCTCCAGAGCCCTTATGCACAGCTGAAATACGTCTTCCAGAAACCTCAAAGCCGTGGGGATGAAGGGCCAACTCTTATGCCTGTGCCTGATTTAGGCTCCCTGGCAGTCTTTGGCAGGAGCTACCTCTGGCCGGCTTGTCAGGGCAGGGCTATTCTCTGAACTACTGTTGGTGAGCCCCGGGGTAGACCTGGAAAAGCCACTGCTGGGATTTGAGGAGTTCGGTCCTGCGATGTCAGGAAGCATTTCAGCCCTTCTGCCACTCCAGGGATGGGGGTGCATAAACCCCAGCAGGCTGGCTCGTGGCAGATCAACTATGGCGTTCGATGGCGGCATGTTGCTGCCTCCTCTCTGCCTGCTTCCCTGCTCTTTCTCCCTACCTGGATTGACTCTTGTTTGAACTCTACACAGTTTCTCCTGTGTGATCCTGAGAACACGGTGCCTACTGTCTGGGCCTGACATCTGCTCACCTGTACCAGGAAAGGGCCAGGATGGATGCCCTCACACCCAGGAAGCCTGAAGTGCCCTACCGGTGCCCTCTGCCTGAGCTCTCTGGCATCTGGGCCTGTGCCCGGTAGTTTTGAGTCAAGATGCAGTTTTTGGGGTGCAAGACCAGGGTACAAGTGTCTGAATGCTTAATGGGACCAACAACTCTAACCATAGGGAAGCTTCTGTGGAGCCAAGCTTGGCGACTTCGAACATGAACGTCTGGCCATTTCCTCATTGCTTCTTCATAGGTGCTACAGAGAGCAATGAAGAGTGATGCGACTCTGACGGGTAGTTTTGTGAAAGAGGCAGCTGGCTCGCTCTCTGTGGCACTGGCAGGCTCACCATGGGTCCTAGGAGGAGGTCTCTGGTAGACATATTTCAGCTGTGCATAAAGGAAAGCTTTGAAGCTGCCTGGAAGGAGGTGACTTGTGGTAGTGAGCTCCCTGTTGCCAGAGGCATGCAACAGAGCTCTTTCACTCATGCATCAAAACTGACCTGTGCAAGGCAACTTGCCAAGTACTGGGGGTCCAGAGGAGAATGAGGCCCAGTGGGGACACTTTAACAGATAATTTTGACATTGTGGGTAAGTGTGAGCACAGGGAGGGGGTGTCTGAATCTGCCTGGGAGCCTGCAGGGAAGGGTGCTTTGAGGATAAGGATGCAGCCCTTGGCTGCATCTTAAAGTAGATCAGAAGCTTGCCAGCCAGACGGGGGCTGGGGGAGGGCTGACAATCATTCTCACATTCATCCATTTATTCGGGTTGTATCTTCTGAATTATATATAGAAGGGCACGTTGCAGAGGAAGTGCAAGTGTCAGGAGAAGGGAGGACTGGGGCTTCTGAAATTCAGAGTCGCCTTCACCTCAGGTGTCAGAATTCATCTCCATGAAGAGACACTTCTGGGGGGACTGGTCCCAGCTGCATGGAGGGCCAAGAGGGACCTCAGCCTCTCTTCCTCAGCAGACCTGCCCGTTGGGTGCTGTCTTTCACTGCCCACCACCCCCGACTGCACGGCCAGCCCATCCGGTGTCTGTGAGCCGCTCCAGAAGGATGCCGCTGCGAGGAGGCTCTGGGAGCCGCGTATCCTAGCAACCTCCAAGGCTGGCATCCGCTGGGCGAGGCCCAAATCAAGGTTGTTCTCTTTCCCCAGCCATCCACCAATGTGTGTCCCCCATGGGCTGGAGGGGCAGGTTGGGGGGAAGAGGAGAGGTGGACGGGAAGTGTAGCATCCAGCCCCATCCTAGCCTGGATGAGGCCTCTCAAGCAACACAGCCAGGGTGGGGGGGCGAGGTGGAGGCAGGGAGGAGAACAGGAGAAGTCCTTTAGCTGAATATTGCCATCTGTCTGTCACCAAGGTCGATTTACAGCCATTTAGAACACAATGAATCTAGGCAGTGATTGTCAATGACAGCTAACATCGTAAAATGATGACAGCTGGAAATTATTTTTATTTTCCTTCTGATGGAAGACCACAGCACCATCTCTGAAATACTCCTGCCAAAAAACTTAAAAAAAAAAAATCAAGCTTGAATCTGATCAAGCCTCTAGAGGTAATTCCAAGTTACAGGGACTACAGCCAGATCCTGTCGAAAGGAAGAACACTATATATTTCATCAACAAGAGATTGTAAAGAAACATAACAAAAGGAAAATAAAAATAACTTCAAATGAAACAGAAGGGGAACTTATAGATGAACTTAACAGGAGCTCAAGAGAAGTATCAACCCATGACAACATCTGAACTTTATTTGGATTCTGATTCTTACTGATAAACTGGGAAACAACGATGACAGTAAGCTCTAAGACACTCTTGGTCCAGGGATTCATTCTCTGCGCTCCCAGCGTCGGGGGCGTGGGTTCAGTCCCCGGCTGGGAGAACTAGCATCCCACGTGTGGGCTGGGGTGGCCCAAAACAACAACAAACAAAATAAACCACCTCCCACCAAACTAAAAGACAGTCATGAGAGAGTTGAAGAAACCTGAACGCTGACTGGATATCTACTGATGTCAATGAATGATTTTCATTTTAGGGAATGTCAAAATGGTTTAGGGATTATCCTTAAAAAGAGTCCTGATTGTTCTGAATTCACTGTGGGTGAAATAATGAGAGGTCTGGAATGTGCTTTAAAATAATCCATGGTGGAGGGGTGTGTGTGGAGGTTTAGATGAAGCAAGATTGGCCTCGAGCTGATTGATTGGTGATGGGTCTAGGGGATTATTATATTATAATATTAATTTATGCGTGCACACTCAGTCATGTCCCACTCTTTGTAGTCCCATGGACTGGAGCCCACCAGGCTCCTCTGTCCATGGGGTTTCCTAGGTAACAATACTGGAGTGGGTTGCCATTTCCTCCTCCAAGGGATCTTCCTGACCCAGGGATCAACCCTGAGACTCTTGCACCTCCTGCATTGGCAGTGGATTCTTTACTACTGAGCCACCTGAGAAGCAATATTAATTTAAGTCATATGATATTGTTGCTATTTATTTAACCATTTTGGACCTTCACAATGGCAATTTCATATGATGCAAACTAATCCTTTGGTATATGTTTGAAATTTTTTATAATAAACACTTTTTTAGAGCCAAAGGAAAAGTCCAGTCCTGCTTTTCCAAGAGGAAAGAGGTATCCCAGGCTGGTACTAAAATCTATGGGACTGTTATGAAAAAAGGCTGAATCAACTCTCAGCGGCCTCTGTTGCCTGTGTGAATGGCTTCCGCTGAACTAATAATAATGGTAACAATATTATAACTTACAGATGACCGACGGCAGATGCTTAGTGACTTGACTGGATATGTTGGCGCTGCAGAAGATGACATCATGGATGTTTTAACTGCTTAATAAGTAATAATAAAAAATTAAAGGAATCCAAACAAGCAGGAGATGGAGGATAAAATGAAAATTCTTCCTGCTTTTGAAAGAAGCCACACTGGGTCATTCCTGGAGCCTAACCTGTCCCTGAGGACAGTTGGCCAGAAGACCCCAAAGAGGGGACAGCGCCAACCCCTGCGTTGCCTCATGGCCTCTGCAAATCTCCTGGCTTTTGAAGCCACCGCCTTCGTCTCCTGCCTGTTTCTCAGACTTGTGGTTTCCTGTATCTGGAGAAGGCCACTAAGTCCTTTGTCTAGTTCCTGTTTTTATCTTTATGCTGAATTAATTACTCAAGCAACCAACAAGGTTTTATTTGTTTCTTTTTAATACTGTCTTCTCTCTGTGGACCACTTGCTAGGTGCTTTAAGGTGACGTGGTTTCTTGTCACAGCAAGCTAATGAATCAAATCCCAAGTCCACCTTTACTAGCTTTATGGCCCTAGGCAAGTAATACTTAACCTCCACTTGAGCCTCCTTTTCCTTACTTGCAAATTGGGGGTAATGGTAGTTAATACTTGCATATAGGAGCCTGGTGGGCTGCCGTCTATGGGGTATACAGAGTCGGACATGACTGAAGTGACTTAGCAGCAGCATAGGGATCTTATGAGGATTAAATAAAATAAGGCAGGTCGGTCACCTAGTGTCTGGCACATTGTAAGGCTCAGTAAATGGTAACTACCACTATTATTATTTTTACGTAAAACCTTGAATGTTTAACAGTGAAGATAAACTGGGTGGTTTTGGTGATGGGTGATATATCCTAGGGGACTGGTTTCACAAGGAAGTCTTGTACTAAGAAACTACTAAGTGCCCCTCACCATTCATTCTCCTCTTTTACGTTAATAAAAAAGCTAAGACTACATTTCCCAGCCTTCCTTGCTGCTAGACATGGCCATGTGACTAAGTTCTGGCCAAAGAAGTGAAAGCACAAGTGTTAAGTAGGACTTCTAGAAACATTGCTTAAAAGGATCTGATACAGCTGGGAGGAGAGTCCCTTGCCCGTTTTTTTTTGCTTCTCCTGGTATGGAGTGTTGATGTGATGGTTGGAGCTCTAGCATCCTCTTTGGAGTGGGAACCGATCTTGCAGATAGATAATGTGTACTGAGGATAATAGAACACGACAGGAGTCTGGGTATCTGATGACTGTGGAGTCACCAGAAAGTCCCTGGATTGCCTACCTCTTTAGTTTTCTGTGTCGAGAAGTAAACTATCTTGTTTAAGTACCCCCCCACACACAACTTTTTTTCTGTTGTATGCAGCTGAACGTAATTCCAAAGGTGATATTCAAAATATATAACAACAAGAATAGCACAGGCACTGAGCAATCAGAACAGAGCAGACGGTGGCCCTAGGGATAGAGCAGCAGAGGGAGGCTTCGGGAAGTTTGGGGTGGCGGAGCCTGGGGAAGCAGATATTTACCAACCAGTATGGAGAAAGTTTACTATTTTGACCCCCTGTAATGGATGCTGCTCAGTCATTTCAGCAGTGTCTCACCCTCTGTGACCCCGTGGGCTGCAGCCCACCAGGCTCCTCTGTCCAGGGGATTCTCCAGGCAAGAATGCTGGAGTAGTGGCCATACCCTCCTCCAGGGAATCTTTCCCACCCAGGGGTTGAACCCACGTCTCTTGTGTCTCCTGCATTGGCAGGCATATTCTTTACCCTGAGTCACCGAGGAAGCTCATATCAATGGCTCCACAGCTGAAAATCAGATGAGTAAAAGCCCTGCCTAAACCTAACAGACAGAATGTATAATGCTTGAGAACAGCTGAAAGGATCGGAGGAGGCCTTCAGGCCCCGGGCGCCACCTGAGCTGAAGGTAAAGGGCGAGGGACGCACAGTGGGTTATGGAGACTGAGAACTGCAGACCAGTGTGACTTAATGAGAATCTTCTTTCTTCTTCTGTTTTTTTCCATTTAAAAAAATTGTGGTAACATACATGTAATGTAACATGGACTGTCTTAGCCATTTTTCACTGAACAGTTCAGCTGTACTGAATACACTTATAAAGTTATGCAAGCATTGCCATCCATCTCCATAACTCTTTTCATCTTGTGAAACTGAAACTGTCCCCACAAAGCAGTAACTCCTGGCTACCCGCCCCCACCCGGTCCCTGGCAAGCACGTTCTTACTTTCTTTCTTGCTGATGTTGACTACTCCAAGTACTTCAGATAAGCGGGATCATACAATATTTGCCTTTTTTTGACAAGCTTGTTTCACTTACCATAATGTCCTCTATTTTCATCTATCTTGTACCACATGCCAGAGTTTCTTTCCTTTGTATGGCTGAATAATATTTCATTAAAATATGCGCCACATTTTGTTTATTCATCAATCGATGGACACTTAGGTCTCTGCCACACTTTAGCTATTGTGAGTAATGTTGTCACGAACTTGGATGTACAAATGTCTCTTTGAGATTCTGTTTTTAAATTTCGGGAATATATATCCTGAAGTGGAATTCTTACATTACATGGTAATTCTATTTTTTTTCCATTTGTTGAGGAACCTCCATACTGTTTTCCCTCCCCAGCAACAGGGCACAACGGTCCAGTCTCTCCACATCCTCCCAACACCTGTTTTCTGCTTTCTCCCCCAGATTTATTGAGGTGTAACAGACACTCAGTGCTGTGTGCTGAGGTGTAACAGGCACTCGATACTGTATGTTGAGGTGTAACGGACATTCGGTACATATGTGTTTAATATGTACAACATAATGATCTCACTGACATACATCATGAAATTATTGTCATGTTTAGTGACTATTCATCATCTCACAGTAGAAATAAATAGAAAAATTTATTTCTTCGTGATGCGAGCTATGGTTTTTCCAGTGGTCATGTATGGATATGAAAGTTGCAGTATAAAGAAAGCTGAGTGCCGAAAAATTGATGCTTTTGAACTGTGGTGTTGGAGAAGACTCTTGAGAGTCCCTTGGACTGCAAGGAGATCCAACCAGTCCATTCTAAAGGAGGTCAGTCCTGGGTGTTCATTGCAAGGACTGATGTTGAAGCTGAAGCTCCAACACTTTGGCCACCTGAACTGACTCATTGGAAAAGACCCTGATGCTGGGAAAGATTGAAGGTGGGAAGAGAAGGGGACGACAGAGGATGAGATGGTTGGATGGCATCGCCGACTCAATGGACATGGGTTTGGGTGGACTCTGGGAGTTGGTGATGGACAGGGAGGCCTGGCGTGCTGTGGTTCTTGGGGTCGCAGAGAGTCGGACACGCCTGAGCGACTGGACTGAACTGACTGGTGCGAGCTCTGCAGACTCACCTTCTTAACTGCTTCCATCTGTAACGCGCAGCAGCGTTCAGTCTACCATGTACATCACATCCCTGGCACTTATTTATCTTATAGCTGGAAGTTTCTACCTTTGACTGCCTTCATCCAGCTTCCCCTTCCCCAACGCGTCCCCGCCCTGCCTCTGGTAGACTCAAATCTGATTGCTTTTTCTATGAGTTTGTTAATTTGTTTGTTTTTGACATGTAACTGACCTACAACTCTGTGCTAGCCTCTGGCGTACAATGTGGTGATTTCGTATTTCTATGCGTTTCAGAATAGTCACAGTGAAGGCCGAGTTACTCCTTTCAGCATATACGATGCTATGTAACTGCTGACTGCACCCTCCCGCTGGCTGTGCGTCTCCTGCCTGTGGCTCGCCACTGCGGCTGGACGGCCGCACCTCTGAGCTCCTCTGCTCGTCTCTCCCGCCACCCTGGCGCCTCCCCTCTGTTTGATCTTTGTGTCTATGACTGTCTGTTCTACGTTAGTCCATTTGTTTTGCTTTTGAGAGTCCACATGTGACCAAATCTTACAGTATTTGTCTTTCTCGGACGTATTTCACTTAGCATGGTGCCCTCTTGATCCATCCCTGTGTCTCAAATGGCAAGAGTTCATTCTTTTTTTATGGCTTAGTATTCTGTTTTGTGTGAAGTGCTATCTCATCACAGTTTGGATTTGCATTTCCCTAATTAGTGGCGCTGAGCGTCTTTTTATATGCTTATTGGCCATCTATTTGCCTCCTTTGAAGAAACAATGTTCTTCTTAATGTGTTATAAAAGGTTATAAAAGGGACTGGAAGATGCCATTTGAAATAACATCAAAGAGGTCAGATGAGTCAGATTACAGAAGCCTGCGAGAGGCCGATTCAGAAATATTCTTGAATTTGAGGCTAGAAGGAGTGTTGTTGGGTGTGGGGGTGAGTGAGGAGCAGATGACCCCAGGAAGTGAGGCATCTTGGCTCTGCTGTGCTGATTTCCCCATCAGTCAAAGAAATCACGAGTCCATCCAGATGTGCGGGGAGCAGATGTATGCCCCTCTTGCTGGGAGGAGTGTCAGGGTCCCATTGCAGAAACACACAGGAGATAGAGGCTCTATGGCAGCCGCCTTTGGAAAAGACAGCCTGGCATGGAGCTGTCCGTCCTGTCCAGCATCTGTCTTGTTAAGAAGCCTTCAGGGTGGCTGCCTTCTCTTTCTAGCTCCAGCTCTTCAGAAGTATCTGGAGGTGCTCACTGTCCTCTAAATGGGATACAGTGTGCACCTAAATTATTTATGGAAACCGATGATATCTTTAGTGGAAAATAACCAAGAAAACGCTTAAGCGTGGCACTAATTATCTAATGTAATTGAAACGAAGGGAATAGTTCAGACTCTAAGTATGACTCAAAGAGAAATGATTTTTCAGTGGGAGGTGATACAGTTCTCATCATTATTCAAAATGACTGGATCTATGAGTCATTCATTTAGCAAAATTTCCTGAGTGCCCACTAGGTGCCAAGCACTGTGTGAGGTCCAGGGTGAAGACGCCGGTGATCCAGCTCCTCCCTAAAAGCACCTGGGGATGAGGAAATGTGCACTGTGACCTGCTGAGCACCCTGCTGGGAGAATGCGGGAGGAACCCTGGGGTATGCGGGCGGCTGGGCTCAGGGATCAACCTTGAGCTGGACTCCAAAATCACTGCGGATGCTGACTGCAGCCATGAAATTAAAAGACGCTTACTCCTTGGAAGGAAAGTTATGACCAACCTAGATAGTATATTAAAAAGCAGAGACATTACTTTGCCAACAAAGGTCCGTCTAGTCAAGGCTATGGTTTTTCCAGTGGTCGTGTGTGGATGTGAGAGTTGGACTGTGAAAAAAGCTGATCACCAAAGAATTGATGCTTTTGAACTGTGGTGTTGTGAAGACTCTTGAGAGTCCCTTGTACTGCAAGGAGATCCAACCAGTCCATCCTAAAGGAAATCAGTCCTGGATGTTCATTGGAAGGACTGATGCTAAAGCTGAAGATCCAATACTTTGGCCACCTCATGAGAAGAGTTGACTCACTGGAAAAGGGTCTGATGTTGGGAGGGATTGGGGGTGGGAGGAGAAGGGGACGACAGAGAATGAGATGGCTGGATGGCATCACCGACTCGATGGACATGAGTTTGAGTGAACTCCAGGAGTTGGTGATGGATAGGGAGGCCTGGCGTGCTGTGATTCATGGGGTCACAGAGTCGGACACGACTGAGCGACTGAAGTGAACTGAAGAGCACCAGGAGACCGTCCCTGTTGGCTCAGACGGTAAAGAGTCTGCCTGCGATGCAGGAGACTCGTGTTCGATTCCTAGGTTGGGAAGATGCCCTGGAGAAGGGAGTAGCTACTCACTCCAGTGTTCTTGCTGGGGGATTCCATGGACAGAGGAGCCTGGTGGGCTACAGTCCATGGGGTCACAAAGAGTCAGACATGACTGAGCCACTAACACACATACACACACACTCACACACGAGTACCAGGAACCCAGGGGCAAAGCAGGGCCAGGACTTCCCAGGTGACCCTGCAAGCTTGCTAAGGTTGGGTCTTCTCAACCATGGCTGAATGTTGATCTCACAGACCCAAAGTTTAAAAATTACACACATATATATATGGTTTTCTATATTTATATGTATTAATGCATGATTTTCATCTTTCACTATAGCCTTAACATGAGCAATAGCAAATCCAAGACAGCGATACGGGGCTACTCAAGGAAGAAGCCGGCAGCTTCCCCACCCCTGTCTCTACAAGTCCAGAGGGAACTGTCCATTCATACTGAGGACAATGATCAACATCCAAAATTATCATTCCGGCCATCCAAATTTTTTATTATATCTTAGATCCACTGTTTAAATGAGGCATACCAGATGACCACATCTTAAAGAAAATCAATCATTGTTATATAAATTTACAAAGAACATTTACACATACCCTTTTTCTTGGCAGCCCTGTAAGTGAGTTTATCCCCATTTTCTTGATCAAGGCTCGGAAAGGTCAAGTGTCTTGCTCAAGGCCACTCAGTTAAAATCAGAGAGGAGACTCCAGCCTAGTTCTTCTGACGTGCTTTACTTTCTGGATTGGATGATGAGCTTCTGTGGGACAGCTGATTCTTCCATGATGCCAGCCAGGTGACAGAGGAATGGATCCAAGTTAGCATCAGGGAGGAAGGAAGCGATGGTCTTTGGTCTTTAACATTTTGACCCCCCGCCCCACACCAGGCCACTCGGAGCCTGGACATCCCGCCGCAGGAGGAGGAGAAGGGCAGCATCCCGGGAGGCTTTCTGAGCTAGGTTGGGACGCGGCAGATGCCACGTGCCCCACAGTCTGCTGGCCAGAACTCAGTCAGCTGGGCTCATCTCAAGATCCAGGGAGCAGGGAAATACAGTCCCAAGTATCCAAGTGCTTCCTGGCACCGCTTAGAGTAAGAAAGAGGAGCAGGATAGCTTGGTGTTTGGTGGACCACCGGTGACACAAACCAACACTGGTAGAGCGCTTACAATCCACCGACAGCTTTCCACGACCTCCATCTGTCCTGCGCGTTCAGACCTCACACCATGACCAGTGGAGGTACTGCTGTTGGTCCCACCTAAGACCCAGGGCGTCCCCTGTGGCTCAGCCACAGAGAATCCGCCTGCAGTGCAGGAGACCTGGGTTTGATCCCTGGGTCAGGAAGACCCCCTGGAGAAGGGAACAGCCTTCACAGTGCTGCTCCTTCTTTCTGGAACGTTATTCCTTCTTGCACTTTGCCAGATTCCCAGATCTGCAGGCCAGGCCCAGAGACCACACCCGGCACCTCCCCTCCAGGCTCCCTGAGCAGATCCTTCATCCTCTCCTCTGTGCTTCCCGAGTTTGCATCGAGACCCCAGCCCTTCCCACCTGGCCTTGCTGTCTGTTCTTCCCTGGAGTGTCTCCCTCCCCAGACCAGGAGCAACTCAGGGTCAGGACAGCGTCTCATCCACGACCATTTCCAGGGGGCCCAGAACAGGGCCAAGCTCTTCCTTTGTCACGTTGTCCCGTCAGGAGGAAGGGAGCCTGTGCTCCATCACCCCCACTTCCCCGGCCCGATCGGACCCTGGTTGAATGGAGGGAGGGCACTTGTCTAATCACTGGTTCTTGGCTCTGGGAGCCTCCTAAAAGTTACTAACGGCCAAGCATCACCCCCGGCTTCCCAGGTGGCCTTAGTGGTGAAGAATCAGTCTGCCAGCACAGGAGAGGCAAGAGACCTGGGTTCAATCCCTGAGTCGGGAAGACCCCCTGGAGGAGGAAATGGCAGCCCACTCCAGAGTCTCGCGTGGAGAATCCCATGGACAGAGGAGCCTGACAGGCTACAGTCCGTGGGGTCTCAGAAAGGGAGACACGATTGAGCACACACGCACAGCATCAGCCCCAGCGACTGTCAGTCGGCGCGCCCGCTGGTTCTGACACGTGGCCGGGTGGGCCCACTCCAGGCTGTCACGCGCACACAGGCCCCTGGGATCACGCGGAAGTGCCGGCTCGGATCCAGTGGGCTGGGCTGGGGTCAGAGGATCTGCATTTCTCCCCTGCTCCCCAGCGATGGCCGTGCTGCAAGTCCGCAGACCCCAGTTTGAGGAGGAGAGGACTTAGATGACTCTCCCATCACTGGCTTGGCGTCGGATGCCCCTGAGCGGGGAGGAGGGCCTGCACGTCAGAGAGGAGGCTGAGGGGGAGGGAAGGAGACGAAGTCGGGGAGACGGGGCCCCTGGGAGCTGTCAGGGAGGATGCACGGGGGACGTGGGGACCCTTGGCACATGCGTGGTGGTGGAAGTGCTGGCCTGACAGGCCGCGTCCCCAGGGTCTGTGGTCCTGCGGGTCTCAACAGCTAGTGTTTATCAGGTGCCCGGCACTGCCCTAGACTTGTGATTCATTTAATCCCCTGGTCCTTTTTACAAATGAGGCAACAGAGGCCGGAGAGATTCAACGACACACCCAAGGTCACGCGGTAGGGAACGACAGAAGGCAGGCCCTCCGGCTCCGGGTCTGAGCGACTCGCCCCTTGGCGTATTGCCCCTCTGGTTTCTGAGCCAATGCATTTCTGTTTCTTTGTTCACTTCGCCAAGTATTCGATTGGCCCTGGCTTTGATCGAGGTCAGGCGTGGGTGCTGGGAACGCGAGGACGCCACTGCCCCGGCCGCCCCGACAGAGCCCTCGCCCTGTGGGCAAATCTGCGCTCGCGAGCAGCCCCCAACACCTGGCCCCAGCTGGAGCCCACGCCTGGCTGGGAGGAGGGTCCCCGGACGGCCACAGGGCTCTGGGCGGGACGCAGGCACAGCACCCTGGCCCATCTTCCCCGCACACCGCCTGCCCTGCCGTCCCCAGCCCCCTGCCCCCACCAGTCCCAAGTTTCCTTGTCCCAGCCCCTGAGCCATCCAACTGCTCACCGTTTACAAAAATTGATTCCATTCTATTATTTACTAATTGCTTAGTTATTATCTTGATGGATGGAATAGGGCACCCAGCCCTCAGGGCACCTGGAAAACAGATTGACTTCCAGCCCACACTGCTTGGATAACAGCAGAGCCTCCGGCCATGAGGTGGGGAGGCTGGGTGGGTGGGCTGGGTGCCCCTGACCCTGGGTCCCTGGCTCCTGGGCACCGACAGTCCCACCTCCCTTCAGGTGGGTGAGCTCAGTGGCTGAGGTCACAGGTCTCCTTCCGGGAACCTGATTGCTGTGGGAGATAAGACCCTGAGCTCCAGGTAGGGACACAGGGTCAGGGGGAGGATGATGCGAATCAGAGCATCAGGCAGAAGGGAAAGCTGACCCCAGCCAGACTTTCCTTGATCCAAGTGTCTGTCTCGTTGGGCCTCGTGTTGGTAATCATTGCCTCCGTCATCAGGCAGGGAGCTCCAACAGCATCTGATGTTTCCCATCTCTGTTATCCCTGGAGCCTGCGTAGATGACAGCGTGTGTATCCCATGGGGAAGACAGCCCAAGGGTCATCATTCCACTCAGACTGAAGCTGAAACTCCGGTACTCTGGCCACCTGACACAAAGAGCCGACTCACTGGAAAAGACCCTGATGCTGGGAAAGGTTGACGGCGGGAGGAGAAGGGGACGACGGAGGATGAGGTGGCTGGATGGCATCACTGACTCGGACAGGAGTCTGAGTGGACTCCGGGAGCTGGTGATGGACAGCGAGGCCTGGCGTGCAGTCCACGGGGTCGCAGAGTCGGACACGGCTGAGTGGCTCTCACTTTTTCACCCTGACGCCGTCCCGTTGCACAGCATGGGCTCCAGGGCACACAGGCTCAGTAGCTGCTGACGGCAGGCTTGGAAGCTGAGGCGCCCGGGCTTACTTGCCTTGAAGCTTGTGGAATCTTCCCGGCCAGGGATCAAACTCTGTGTCCCCTGGATTGGCAGATGGATTCTTAACCCCTGGCCGCCAAGGAGCTCCAGCCTGTGGATTCTTGGGAGTCTCTAAAAGCCATATGTCCACTTCATGAGGACTAATTCAATGAAAAGCAGTTTTCAAACTCAGCTACCTGAGCAAAAGTAAAACCCATGCCTTGAAACACTCAGGGGAAGAGCCTGCCTTAACCTTTCCACGATGTGGCTGCCCGACCCAGAGAGGTCAGTTTGCAGTCAATTCAACGTTAGTAAAGCTTCATTTCCTTCCCAATTTGTATGTAAAGATCTGAATGAGAATTCTAATATTGTCTTTCTGTGCTCAGATCAGTCAGCTTTAGCACCCCGGGTACAGACTTCCAGTACAGTCTGTTTCTTGCTCCTTTAATATTAATTACCATTTCTTCCATGACTTACCAGCATTCTTACATAAGATTCACCCAACTTTACATGGATCAAATCTTTGGCTAACCAAATAAACATTTAAAAATAGCCACAGAGAGTTATTTGATTAAATAAATACATGCTCAGGGACACCAACAGTCCTCAAGAACCCTTGTTTATGTAGCTTTAAGTTCAAAATAGGTGACTGGTGTTTAACATTACACATAGTAGAAATTCTAAACTTGATTTTAATGGGTGGAGCAACAAATGCTCTGAAGGGCTTGCGATTCTTGTTAACAGTGCCCCCCTACCTGTGACTTGTTGGGTCAACATTTACAAAGGAACAGGGGTGGTGGCCACTGGAACCAGTGGGCCAGCTGGATTTGTGTCTCCCAAATAAGCAAACGGAGTGGAAAGGGTTAGAAGGGAAGTACCTGAGCCTTGGAGAGCTGATGGTGGAACTGGGTTAAAGCCAGGTCTTTAGATCGTGCTATAGCAATCTTTCAGGTTGACCTGTGCTATTTTGAAGATGTTTTGAGATTCTTTGATCTTTTTTCATTTTTATTTACTTGATCCCAAGTCAAAGCTGTAAAACAAAGTACATTCAGATAAGTCTACTTCTACTGTCTTTTTATTAGTTTGGGGGATTCTTTCAATTGTATCTTTTTAACAATATAAATAAAACACACACACATGTGTGTGTGTGTGTGTGTGTATTTCTCCCTGTTCTAGACACAAAAAGGGCAAGCTGTGCACTCTGTTTTGCAACCTCCCTGAACAATATGTCTTGGAAACCGCTCTGTAACATTATTTAGAGATTGTCTTCGTGCCTTCTCTCTTCCTTTGGCTGTGTTGGGGCTTAGCTGCGGCACACGGGATCTTCCTTACTGTGTGTGGGCTCTCCAGTTGTGACAAGCGGGTTCCAGAGCCCACAAGCTCAGTAGCCTCGGGGCTGAAAGCAAATCCATTGCATTGGAAGGCGCTGAAAGGCAGATACTTAACCACTGGACTACCAGGGAAGTCCCTGTCCTGATTCTTTTATATAGCTGCATAGTAATCCATTGATGCTTTTGAACTGTGGTGTTGGAGAAGACTCTTGAGAGTCCCTTGGACTGCAAGGAGATCCAACCAGTCCATCCTAAAGGAAATCACTCCTGAATATTCATTGGAAGGACTGATGCTGAAGCTGAAACTCCAACACTTTGGCCACCTGATGCAAGGAACTGACTCATTGGAAAAGACCCTGATGCTGGGAAAGATTAAGGGTGGGAGCAACAGATGAGGTGGTTGGATGGCATCACCGACTCAGTGGGCATGAGTTTGAGTAAAATCCAGGAGTTAGTGATGGACAGGGAGGCCTGGCATGCTGCAGTCCATGGGGTCTGAAAGAGCTGGACACGACTGAGCAACTGAACTGAACTGAACTGATTGTATGGATTACATTGTACATAGGCTATTCAACCAATTATTTATTGATAAATATTTGTGTCTTTATGATTCAATAAAGACCATTTGCCCATATCATTTTGTATTTCTTTTGGTGTACTTTGGGGTAGATTCCTAGAAATGAGATTACCGGGTCAAAAGGTAAAGGCCTATATACAAAAGGTAAGGTAAATGTCTATATAATTTTGCTAGATGTTGCCAGTTCTTGTAGGGATTGCACACTGTTCGTTTTTCTCCCAGTATTGACTGAACTGAACTAATTGTCTGAGACTATTTCCCTATGGCTTCTCCAACAGTATATGTTGTTAAGTTTTTGGAGTCTGCCGATATGATAGGTAAGAAGTAGTAGTATCTTGATTTAGTGTTAACTTTCATTTTCTATTTTCATAAGTTTAGGGGCTATATGCTTTTTTTTTTTTTCTGGGAACTGTCCATTCAAATTTTTAATCCATTTTCTGCTGAGTTGTTGTTAGGGGTACTCTTTGTGAGGTAAGTTTAAAAATATTTTCCCAGTTTAACATTTTTTCACTGTGCTTATTTTTCTATAAGGAAAATTTTGAACTTTTTTATATAGTAATTTTACTACTTTTCCCCCTCATTGCTTCTGCATTTTTAGTCATAGATAAGAGAATGTTTTTCCAGCCCCAGGTTATAAAGGAATTCACATTATACTTTCTTTATAGTATTATTGTTTTAGCTTTTACAATTAGATTCCTAGCTCATTTGGAATTTATCCTGGCATGCAATGTGAAGATCGAATATGATTTTACCTTTCTCTATGTGGCTATCCAGCTGGCTCAACACAACTTATTAAAATGTTCTTCTTTGCCTCCATTGACTTGAAATGCTGCCTTTATCATATATCAAATTTGCACTTGGATCTTTTTTGGATTTTCATCCATTTGTACACCAATACTACACTGCTGTAATTACAGAAGCTTTAAAATATGTTTGATATCTTATAATGTGAGGATCCCTTATTGCTCTTATTTTTTAAGTTTTTTTCCTGGCTACTCTTACTAGCTTTTTTTCTTATAAATTTTATAATCAACCTCTGATGCTCCAGGGGAAAAAAAGATGGTATTTTGGGAGTGGAAGGTCTCATTAAATGTGCAAATTAACTTATGGAGAATTGACATTTTTACAACCTTAAATTTTTCTACTCAAGAACATGGTATATACATCAGTTTGCTCAAGTGTACATATTTGCATTTCAGGAACTTACTTCTTTTTTTCTTCCCATAGGTTTTACACATTCCTTGTTAAATTTATGTCTAAATATTTTTTTAAGGTTTGGTATTATAAATGTAGTCTGCTCTGCTATTTTCTTTTAACTTATTTTTTATATTTATGAAGACTTTTTGTTTTTCCATGTTAATTTTATCTTACTCCTTTACTAAATTCTCAATATTCAGAGCAGCTTTTCCATATTCTTTAGGCTTTTCCAAATACATGTGGTTGCATCGTCTGCAAATAGAGACAGTTTTTATTTCTCCTCTCTTATTCTATTACCTCTGTTTCCTTTCCTCTTATCTAATTTTGTTGGGGAATACCTCCAATGCATGTTGGTTACAACATGCTATGCTAAAATGTGCTGTTAGTTTTTGTTTGTTATTGTTTTTGTTTGTTTGCTAGTATTTTATTAAGACTTCTGTTTGCAGATTCATGGGGCCGTTTTTGAATGCTTCTGTGGTAACCATGGCCTAAGCATGAGTAATGGCATGAACTCCTAAGATTCTCATGAACTTTGCTCTCAGCTTCCCCCACACTAGCTGGGGTTACCACCTTCAAAGCACCCCTCCCCTTTGCTTCCTTTCTGTTGTCTTCCTTTGCTTTTTACAGTTTTCTTGAGTCACCCTCATGTTTGCTTCCTGTTCTTTCTCTTTCCTGGGCACCAGTGAGGCCTGATGGTACGGGGTAAGTCCTGGGGATCTGTGAAGGCTGATGGTGCTGGGTACGTCCTGGAGATCTGTGAAGCCTGATGGTGCTGGGTACGTCCTGGGGATCAATGAGGCCTGATGGTGCGGGGTAAGTCCTGGGGATCTGTGAAGGCTGATGGTGCTGGGTACGTCCTGAGGATCTGTGAAGCCTGATGGTGCTGGGTAAGTCCTGGGGATCAATGAGGCCTGATGGTGCTGGGTACGTCCTGGGGATCAATGAGGCCTGATGGTGTGGGGTAAGTCCTGGGGATCTGTGAAGGCTGATGGTGCTGGGTACGTCCTGAGGATCTGTGAAGCCTGATGGTGCTGGGTACGTCCTGGGGATCAATGAGGCCTGATGGTGCGGGGTACGTCCTGGGGATCTGTGAAGGCTGATGGTGCTGGGTACGTCCTGAGGATCTGTGAAGCCTGATGGTGCTGGGTAAGTCCTGGGGATCAATGAGGCCTGATGGTGCTGGGTACGTCCTGGGGATCAATGAGGCCTGATGGTGCGGGGTAAGTCCTGGGGATCTGTGAAGGCTGATGGTGCTGGGTAAGTCCTGGGGATCTGTGAAGGCTGATGGTGCTGGGTACGTCCTGAGGATCTGTGAAGCCTGATGGTGCTGGGTAAGTCCTGGGGATCAATGAGGCCTGATGGTGCAGGGTATGTCCTGAGGATCTGTGAAGGCTGATGGTGCTGGGTAAGTCCTGAGGATCTGTGAAGCCTGATGGTGCTGAGTACGTCCTGAGGATCTGTGAAGCCTGATGGTGCTGAGTACGTCCTGGGGATCAATGAGGCCTGATGGTGCTGGGTACGTCCTGAGGATCTGTGACGCCTGATGGTGCTGGGTCAGTCCTGGGCATCGATGAGGCCTGATGGTATTAGCTAAGTGAACAGACCTCAGACTCACACAGACCAACTCGGTATTGAGTCACAGCTCAGCCACTTACCAGTCCCGTGACTTTGGGCCAACTGTGGAATCTTTTCAAGCCTCAACTTTCTCATCTGTAAAGAAGTAGTGTTAATGCCTGAGTCCACAGTACTGCTGCTGTGAGTAACACATTGAAGAGACAGTACCGTTAGCATGTGTCCACTATAGCTGTTTACCAAACCCACTCTTTCTTCCTGAGCATATCCTTAAAAACATTTCCATTCTTCCTTGTAGTTACAGGTGGCCATGTGCCTGTGTGCTAGCCAATGAATGTGATCAAAATAACGTGTGACACTTCCAGGTGAGGCCCATAAAGAACTTCCCACAGGTACTTGTCCACGCTTTTTCTCTTTTGCTAGTTTGATGTGGACAAGCAAGGCAAAGATAGTGCTTCTGCAATGCAGAAGGAGGCTGGGCCCCTCCACTGCCACATGGAAGAGCTTGCTTGCTTGCTGGGTTCCTCAGTCATTTCTGACTCTTCGAGACCCCATGGACTATAGCTCACCAGGTTCCTCTGTCCACGGAACTGTCCAGGCAAGAATCCTGGAGTGGGCTGCCATTCCCTTCTCCCGGGATCTTTCCGACCCAGGGATCGAACCCAGGTCTCCTGCACTGCAGGCAGGTTCGTTACCCTCTGAGCCACCAGGGACGCCCTGGAACAGTCACTCGCTAATCAGAGACATGGCTTCAGACTCTGGTGAACACAGTGAGGGAGCTTCTGCCGGCCCACTGTCGTTTCCAGGCTTCGCTGGCCGCAGCGGGCGGCGTCTCCACCCTCGCCGCGCTCGGTGGGCAGGCCCTCCTCCTCTCCCTTCCCCTCTGCGCGCCCCTGTGACCCGCGCGGTGCCCGTTCCCCCATGAAGCTGTCCTCACCCCTCAGGCGGTGGGTGCGTCCTCGGTCTCCATGCTCCCGGGTCGCTGCCCCAGTCACACACCGGGCTGTGAATTCTTTGTTTACACACCTTCTCCAGTCACCGGGCCCACAGCTGGGGCTCAGCAAGGTTAGTGGGCTGAACAAGGAGTGCGTGTGCAGCGTGAAGACGCACCAGATCCGTGTTCTGAAAACAACGGAAGGCTGGCTGACGCCTGCAAAAGGCTGAGAAAGAGCACACTCGCCGTCTCCGCCAGCGGACTGCTGGCCCTGCCACAGCTCTGGGGCACACGGGATGGCTCTCAGTGAAGCTCCCGTGTCTGCACTGGGCCGACGCTGCGGGCAGCATGGGCCTGCGTCCCCCACCAGGGGAGCTGCGAGCCCCGGCTCTGTGTGGAGCTGGCTGTGCCGTCTTGGACATGCCGCCCCTGCCCCGGCCCCAGACTCAGCCCCTCACCCCTGCAGCTCGAGAGTGTGTCTGGGAGGAGGGAGACAGTCTGACAAAGGTGGGCCTGGGAAGCGACAGGGCCTGAGGCTGGGGGCAGACCTACGGCTTCTCTGGATCCCACGCGGCGTTCATGTCAGCAAGTGCAGAATCGCGGGTCCAGGCCTCGGTTCCCCGCCTCGGTCAGCTCAGCTCCGGCGTCTCAGAGCTCCACACTCCATAGGGAGGCCATTACCTTACGAAAAGATTCTGGGGACTGCTGCCACCCCAAAGTGGAAGTGCAAGTCACTCAGACATGTCTGACTCTTTGAGACCCTGTGGACTATACAGTCTCCAGACCAGGATACTGGAGTGGGTAGCCTTTCCCTTCTCCAGGGGATCTTCTCAACCCAGGAATTGAACCCAGGTCTCCCACATTGCAGACGGACTCTTTACCAGCTGAGCCACCAGGGAAGCCTGCCACCACCAGAAGTCATGCAAAATTAAAACGGTACTAGTAGTCCAAACGAGTCCTGATTTTTTTCATGTTGATTGCTTTGACAGGGCTATTACAACAGGCCACACCAACGTCTTTCTACACTGCTTCCTTTTTCCTTGTTTACTGCTGCAGCCTCTGTTTGCTGCCTTCTTCACTCCGCTGGGCCTCCTGCCTCGGGACTCAGGAGGCAGGCGGGGCTCGTCGGAAAGCGCCTCGGGGACCGCGGGTCCCTGTGCCTGGGAGTGGAGCCCTCCTGTCCCCGCGGGCAGTGCTAACGCCGCCCTCACCCGTGCGGGAGAGGAGCCGGCCCCAGCTCCTGCGGGCTCGCAGCGGGCGGGAAGGCCCGCAGGTGCGGGGCTGAGGCTGCCACAGAGGCCGCGGGCCGAGGAGCTGAGCCGGGAGCGGGCGGGCAGGCAGGGCTGGGGAGAGGCTGGGGAGGGGCTGGGGCTGCGGGCAGCGAGGAGCGGGGGCTGTGTGGCGGGATGAGGGGCCCCACCGCCTTCAGGCCATTCCTCTGGGGTTCCTGCAGCGACAGGGGAGCGGGACCAGAGAAACACACCCCCTTCAGAGCCAGGCTGACCAGATCCAACCCCGGCCCCATCAAGGCCTTGGGAACATCACTTCCTGTTTTTTGAGACAAGACTTGGTCTAAACAGGAAGGGATCATAAAGGCCAACTAGTCAGCAACCTCGATTTACAGAGAAGCCTGCTAAGGCCTCGTGCGGACAAGGAGCTCTTCAAGAATCTGCTGGTAGAAGGCAAGCAGGAGCCTGAGCCACCGACTCCTGACTCCACCCAAGTGCTTTACCCAGCACATTGTTGTGAATATTGGGTGCCCATCAGCATTCAGCCACCAGTTCCCCCCATTTAACACTCATCCCTCCAACTGCATTCATTACACCTCACTGCATCTGCGCTCATCTGTCACCCATCCATCCACCTGTCAGCCTATCCAACTAGCCTGCATCCGCCCCTTTACCCCCATTCGAGCCACCATCCATCCGTCTACATACCTGTCTACCCACCTTTCCATCCAACCACCGTGACACCCGTCAGCCTGGAGGAAGAGGGCAATGACTTGGGTGCATGACCAACAGTTTTGCCACAGGGCGTGAGAAGCTGCAATTATTACTATTAAACGCTTTGTTACAAATTCAGTTCAGTGATTACTGAGTTTCTATTAAGTTCACAGCATTGGGTTAAGCACTGCTAGGTAGGGGCAGGGATTCAGGAAAAAAGCCCCAAAACAAAATATTTCCTCCTAAAAAATATGGCAACTGAAAGCAATTTTAGACCTTGGGTTGGGTCTTAGGCTGGGAAAATAAAAGAAGTATAAAGAACATTATTGAGACAATTGCTGAGATTCTAATATGGATTGTAGAACAGACAATAGTATATTGTTGGCATGTTTAATTTCCTGGTGTTTGTAACTGTACTGTGGTTATGTAAGAGAATGTCCTTTTTCTTAGGAAGTTCACACTGAAGTGTTTAGGGATAAAGGGACTTGAAATCTCTGACCTACTTGAAATGATTTCAGAAAAAAATATTTTTATCTTATATGTAAATATATATAATGTGTAACATAAATATGCTATAGATGGTAATATGTACAAGGAGGAAGAGAGATAAAGCAAATGGGGCAAAAAGTAAGCAACTGATGGATTTGGGTCAAGATAATGTGGGGGAGCCTTGCAGCCAGAGTAAAATCCTAAAGTAAGGAAACCCCAAGAAAAGGAAAAAGAGTACATGGGGGACCCTTCACTATTCTTGCAAAATTTTTGTTTGTTTGAAATGACTTGAAATTAAAAGTCATTCTCCCAACTCAATAGTTCCATTGTCGTGGAGCTTATAATTTAGATGAAGGAGCTACTCACTGGAAACCCAAATAAGAGGAAGACAAGCTGTGTGTTAATCTGTGGGTGTTCATGTTCCCTTCCCCCACCCTGCAATGTCTGTAACAAAGAGTGAGAGGGCAGAGAGTGAAAGAAAAACGGTAGGGGGTGGCTAGGGTGGGCTTGTGAGAGCTGCAGCTCCAGTGGATGAGAACTTGGAAGCTGCAAAGGAGCTTCTGAGAATCTGCCATGGGTTATGAATTTGATTCTTTTTCAAGAATCAAGAAGGACTGAAATGTCTTTAAAAAGTACTTTTGGTTGCTTGACTGTCTTTGAGTGCAACTTTATGCAAAGACTGACTCACGTGGAGCCCTGCATCTTATCCCAGTTACAGAAGTATGACTAGTCCCCATCAACGAGGACTGCAGCAAAGGTGACTGGGGAATGGGCTGGTCAGAGAAGAGAGAGGATTGAGATGTAAGTGGCAGCAGGTTAGGCAGTGAGGAAGAGGAATCTCGGGAATCCAGGTGACAGAGTGTCACCTGCTTATTTAACTTGTATGCAGAGCACGTCACGAGGAGCGCCGGGCTGGAGGAAGCACAAGCTGGAGTCAAGAGTGCTGGGAGAAATATCAGTAACCTCAGATATGCAGATGACACCACCCTTATGGCAGAAAGTGAAGAGCAACTGAAGAGCCTCTTGATGAAAGTGAAAGGGGAGAGTGAAAAAGTTGGCTTAAAGCTCAACATTCAGAAAACTAACATCTTGGCATCTGGCCCCATCACTTCATGGGAAATAGATGGGGAAACAGTGGAAACAGTGACAGACTTTCTTTTCTTGGGCTCCAAAATCACTGCAGATGTTGATTGCAGCCATGAAATTAAACGACGCTTGCTCCTTGGAAGAAAAGCTATGACAAACCTAGACAGTGAATTAAAAAGCAGAGACATTATTTTGCCAACAAAGGTCTGTCTAGTCAAAGCTATCGTTTTTCCTGTAGTCACGTATGGATGTGAGAGCTGGATCATAAAGAAGGTTGAGCACCGAAGAATTGATGCTTTTGAGCTGTGGTGTGGAGGAGACTCTTGAGAGTCTCTTGGAAAGCCAGGAGAGCCAACAAGTCCATCCTAAAGGAAATCAACCCTGAATATTATTAGAAGGACTGATGCTGAAGCTGAAACTCCAATACTTTGGTCTCCTGATGCAAAGAACTGACTCATTTGAAAAGACCCTGTTGCTGAGAAAGATTGGAGGCGGGAGGAGAAGGGGACGACAGAGGATGAGATGGCTGGATGGCGTCACCGACTCAGTGGATGTGAGTTTGAGTGAACGCCGGGTGTTGGTGATGGACGGGGAGGCCTCGCGTGCTGCGGTCCATGGGGTCGCGGAGAGTCGGACATGCCTGAGCGACTGGACAACGACCACAGTTTAATGGAGCTGAAAGGCACAGAGAAGACGGTATTTACGAAGCCCTGCACCCGCTCGCTTACGTCCTGCGTTTAGTCCTCACAGTACGTCTACACGATGACCCCTGCTTAGTCCACACGGTACATCCCTGTAACTACTCACGGTTAGCTCTGCTTTGCATATAAGGAGACTGGGTCACGGAGAGATTGCCTGTACTGCTGGTTGGGGCAGAAGTAAGAACTGCATGGCTCTAAAGACCTGCGATGCCACGGTGCCTCAGGAAAGGGCAAGGTTCAGAGACAGCGGCCCTCACCAGGGACGAGGGTAGCCACTCACATGAGTTACCGTGCAGCGGAAGGTCCTGGTAAGGAACACAGAACTAACGAGCTGCCACCAGCCAGAGGAAATTGGGAAAGGTCAGAGGAGGGAGGAGACGCCCAGCCACACGTCCTGCCCGCATCCCAGAGTCCTTCCACGGGGGTCCATCTTGACTGAGCAATGTGCACGCCGCCAGGAAGGGCCCCGAGCCAGGACGACCGGCAGAGACAGCCTGGAAACTTGTCTCCGCAGCATCGAACCCCAGACTGGGAGCCCCGCGGCAGGGCGGGCCTCCTGGGCCCCCTCGCCCTGCTGCCCTCCGTGCGGGCGCCCCCCCAGTGAAGTCTCTGCCCCTGTGTGCACGCGTGTCTCCCTGGACAGGTCACCTCTGAGTGTGAGACGAGCCCACTCTCGGGCCCTGGAAGGGGGCCCCCATTCTCACTAGGAGTAAGATCCCAGGCTCCACAAACGCAGATATCCCGAAAACGACGTCGAGGGAAAGGGCTTGGTGGGCGTGGAATAGGGAGGATTTGGGCCAGGGGATTCCAAGCCCCCAGTTACCCAGCCGCCACAGCACTGAGGACAAGGAAGGCGACCTCTTGGAGCGCCGGGCTGGCCGACCTCTCAGCCTGACGGCGCCTCCTTGGGGTGGGCACTGCCAGGCACACACACGCGGGCAGAAGGGGTGTGATGATGTGGGCAGACTCCAACTGTGAACGGCCAGCTGCCACTCCCTGTTCTCTCCTGCCGCAGGACGGGGGGAGGCCCCCGCCCCCCACTAGTGGGTGATTGCTGGACTCACCCCAGCTGCTCAGTTAATCCAGCCTCCCTGCTCGGTGGACTGGACTGCAGCCCGACCCACCTAGCCAGCCCTGAGTCTGGATCCGACACTTTCTGGATGGGGCGAGGGGCTGAGCATGTGATACAAGCCTGTGTCGGGAGGGATGGCTTCAGGGCAGGGTGAGCGGAGCAGTGAAAGCCAGAGAAGAAGGTCACTGGGATTCAGCAAGTCACGGTTCCCCTGACCGGGCCGGAGCGGTCTCCCATCAGCCGGTGGTGAACGATGGCAGGCCCTGTGGGATGGCCGAGCCGCAAATGGAAGGCGCCTGGGCCTCTGACGGACAGTCAGGCCTCCAGCCGACCCGCCGCCCTGCGTGCTCACCAGGACGAGTGCGGACAGAGGTGGCTTCTGCTGCACGGTCTGTCACATCTGGGCCCGGTTGTTGCAGTAGGTAGCTGCTCACTCACACAGTCTGAATCACCCCGGCTCCACCATCAGTTCACTGTCATCTTGGACCACTCGCTGCTCTCGGTCTTGGATTCACCATTTGCGAGGAAAGAGGATCAGTTAACGGACTTCCGAAGTCTCTTCTACAATTCCACAAGTCTGTCTCCTAAAAGGTGGGTGGTAGTATCTGAGAATAGAAACCCAGGCAAATATTTGACAAAATGACCCAAACACCCTTACTAACAACGTGGTAAAGCGGAACCTTGCAGTTCATGGGTGGAGATCGGTTGATTACTGATGTCTGAGGACCGTTGATAAGCAGATCAGTAACAGCTGGGAAAGGAGTCTCCAGCGCCAGGCCACAGGGCTCTTTGCAAACCGGCAGTTTGGATGAAGACACAGAAAGGAAGCTGAATAGATAACAGATCTTCGAGTTACAATGGGCTTACATCCCGCTATATTCATGGGTCTATCTAGAGACCTTCTCGTATTAGCCTACAGCTGGGCAAAATCATCTGAAACAAAGGCTGTTTTATAATAGTGTTGAATAGCTCATGTCACATATCGAAGGCTATGCTGCTGCTACTGCTAAGTCACTTCAGTCGTGTCCGACTCTGTGTGACCCCATAGACGGAAGCCCACCAGGCTCCCCCGTCCCTGGGATTCTCCAGGCAAGAACACCGGAGTGGGCTGCCATTTCCTTCTCCAATGTGTGAAAGTGAAAAGTGAAAGTGAATGTCCAACCCTTAGTGACCCCATGGACTGCAGCCTACCAGGCTCCTCCATCCATGGGATTTTCTAGGCAAGAGTACTGGAGTGGCTTGCCATTGCCTTCTCCGATTGAAGGCTATACTCAAGGTGAAAAGCAGAACGGAGGTCCGGGTACAGAATGGAGGTCTGGGTACAGAACAGCGGTCCGGGTACAGAACACTGGTAAGTGTGTGGGTTGTGGACTCTCAAGATTGCTGACTGATTAGGAGCTGTGGCTCATTGCCCAGCATCATGATAGAGGACTGTACCACATCTCACAGACAGGAAAAGATAAAAATTCAAATCTGAAGCATGATTTCCATTGAACACATACTGCTTTTGTGCCATCATGAAGTCAAAAAATTGTTGTAAGTCAGGGACAGTCTATATAAGGAAAACACAAAGCTGGGACGGCTGGTTCATAGATGGATGAGGGACTTATGGTTCAAAATAGTCTCTGTTAGGCAAGAAGTTGGGACAAAGGCAACAAAGAAAAATGAATGAAGATGAATGCAGGTCCTACGAAACTCAAGGGCCAGGGCCCTTGTTTTGGTAACAGGCCTTAGCAACAGGCTGTGCGAGAGTGCCCTGGACATTCCTGTTGACCACAGGCTCTCGCGGAGCCAGCGTCAGGTCATGGCTGCTGAGACATGCAGATTCTGAGCCTGCACCAAGCACACACACAGGATCCCAGGCGGGGACACCTTGGGAAGTGTCCGTCCTGAAGGTCAGGCCATACCTGGGATTTCCTGTTCTGCTTAAGGGAGCACTGATGCTTCAGAGGAGGGCTCGGAACGGCCTTTCTGTAAAGGGTCAGACAGTAAATGTTTTACGCTTGGTAGATCACGCAGTGTTGGTGTCAGCTATTCAACTTGGCCTTTGTAAATCAAAAGCAGCCATAGACAGTAATTGAGTAAGTGTGGCTATGTTCAAATAAAACTTTATTTACAAAATAGGGAGTGGGCCAGATTTGGTCTTTGGGCTGTTTGCGATCCCTACTTAGAAAGAGACGACATAAATGACTGGAGTTTTCAGGGCCCTGGAGGCTGGGGCACAGGCGAATTGGCGAAAGAAACAGGTGGGATTCAGGGTGGAGGGTTAGGCGTGCCCACCCAGTGGTCCTTGAAGGAAGACCATAATGGGGGGAAGTCATAAAGAGGCTTATTTGCCTTCATGTCAAGGAAGACCCCATAAATCAGCAGAGAGATGATTCTGTGTCTTCAGAGGTGCGCACGCAGAAGCTGGGGGATGGGGGAACTGGGCTGGGTGTTCTTTAATGCCCAGTCTTACTCTGGAGTAAAAAGGTTTTCTGCCTCCCATGACGTCCCTGGGTTCCCTTCCTCCCCAGGGCTCAGTGCGGAGCTGGTACACCCTGTCCAGAGAGTGAGGCGCAGGACAGGCGCCACAGTCCCTCTGACCGCCGGCATCAGGAGCTGGGGAGACGGGAGGGCGCTTGTGGGCCTGGCTTGATGGGGGACTTGTGGTGAGCCCGGTGGGCGCAGGGGGTCCTCTGGCTGCAGACACGCTCCCCTGACCCCTGGGTGAGAGAAAGCTGGTTCCTCAACTGGGAGGACTGGCCCAGGACTGAGCATCCAGAGCTCCCACTGTAACCAGAATGGATGAGCTCATGCCACTGGTCTTTCACAGTATAGGCACCTTGGCGCCCGCAGGTAGAAATGCAGGCCTCCTCGGTCAGTTTTGACTGATGCTAGAAGGAGGCTTGCTAACAGAAGCAGAGCCTCCGGGTTTCTTGACGCAGCATTCTGGATCCCGTCACCTCAGTTCTGTAAGGTCGCGACTGCCCTTGTCCAGGTCTTACTCATTCAATCTCGGAATAAACCAGAAGTGCCAGCCACAGGGTTTTGGTTACTAGTAAGAGAAACTCCAACTCACCTGACAGCACAGAAGCAGAGAAGCAAGTGACTCATCACCAAAGGCATGAGACCCAAATTCAGGTTAGTGAGATGCCTGCTCAGGTAAGAGACTCCCCAATTCCAAATGGCTTCAACAGGGAAGAAATACATCCATTATGTCAGCAGCAATCCTCTAGTAACATGGAACCCCGCCTCCCTGGTTACAGCTGATTGGATCAGGGGAAAGCACTGGACTCAGAGCAGCTGATCAGTGGCCCGGCCAACAGCCAGTGGGATGTGTACAGGGAGAGTCCGTCCAGTCGAGGCACCGTCTATAAAGATGTCCTGGTTGGAGCTCCTTCTTGGAAATCTGGTCCTGAGGGTTGGAGTAAGACCTAAGATCCCTAGAGGGAGCTGGAGACAAAAGTCCCAACCAAGGTAGTGAGTGGAGGAGTTTGAGCACACGGACACAGAAGCCAGGAGAAAGCAAGGAGCTGACCTGGAGAGGAGACGCCCATCTTGAAAACCAGAGCTGAAGCAGACGTTTCCTGGACTCCAGTTTCTCCTGGTCTTTTTGCGTCTCTCCAGGGAGCTTGCCAGGGATGTCATGCCCAGTGACGGGCCTGGCGAAGTTGCCATCTTTGCTGCTCTCACAGTGTCTTATACACGACCTCCCACCAACCCCCCAATATCACCAGACAGGGTGAGAGGAGAGCAGTGGACCCCCTGGAATTCTGAGTCGGTCTCTTGTAGGATTTATGATGGGAGAGCAGACTCCCTGGGCCAGGTTCTCAGGGCCGCAGGAGACAGGAGGGGGCGCTGGGAGTGGCCCCCAGGGCTCTGAGAGCAGACTCCCTGGGCCAGGTTCTCAGGGCCGCAGGAGACAGGAGGGGGCGCTGGGAGTGGCCCCCAGGGCTCTGAGAGCAGACTCCCTGGGCCAGGTTCTCAGGGCCCGCAGGAGACAGGAGGGGGCGCTGGGAGTGGCCCCCAGGGCTCTGAGAGCAGACTCCCTGGGCCAGGTTCTCAGGGCCCGCAGGAGACAGGAGGGGGCGCTGGGAGTGGCACCCAGGGCTCTGGCCTCCAGGACGTGCTGACTCCAGCCCTAGGCCAGGAGGCTTCTCTGGTCGCGAGGGGGTGAACATTGGGCAGCCAAGGTCAGGAAACTCAGCCAACGGAGGTGCCTCGCACATACGGGTAGCTGGCATTGCCCTCCACCCTGGCCTCACCTGGGAAGGCCAGTGTGGGGTCCAGGCAGTGGGGAGGGGAAGTGGGGACCGGGTCTCCAGACCTCCACGCACCCTCATTTCATTAGGAGAGGGCTCCTGGAGTTTCTCAGATAATGGAGACCGTCCAGATAGAGCAGAGGCTGGGGGTGCAGTCATGGGATCCAACCAAATTCCTGGGTCTGCCGGTTACTGGGCAAGTCACCCAACCTCCCTGGGCCTCTACTTGCCCATCTGTGAAATGGGGATGATGATAGTTCCCACCACACAGCAGTGAGAGGGTTAAATGAGCTCAGCTGTATAAAGCACTTGGAATGGTGCCGGGTCCATGGTAGGGGCTCAGTAAAGGTCACCTACTGCTCCTAAGAGCCAGGGTTCAGGGAAGGGCGTGGAGGACTTAGAGAAAGGAGAAAAGACAAGAAGAGAAACAGGAATGAAGGGGGCAGAGGAACGGCAGCCCGCCCTGGGCCTGCTTGGGGCTCCCTCTCTTGTTCTTCCCTCCCCCATATGTTCTTCAGAATTCTGAGGCGTTCTGCTTCCACCCCCAGCAGTTGCCATGGTGACAGAACCCTGGACCCAGTGGAAAGTTCTCTGCTCTTGGCAACGGGACCGCAGCGCCCCGCCCGCTGCCTGCCTGTGTGTGGGTGGCTGGCTCTGGCTGCCGCAGGGCCTCCTGTCTCCCCGGGGACAGAGCCCCCCAGAACCAAGGCCGGCACCGATGGCCCTCGGGGAGCATCCAGTCAGCCCCTTTGCAGGGGGGCCGCTGAGCCAGAGAGGCAGTGTGCGTGACGCAGGCCTCCCCACTCCCCTGGACCCTCTCCCTTGGGTTCAGCTGTGGGTCCTGCTAGTGGGGTGCTGGGGACGTCACAGGCAGGACCGAGTCCACAGCAGGGCGGCCAGCTCTGGGGACCTGAGTGGTTGCTGAGACCAGGGGGACACAGGAAATCACAGGGACCCTAGGGAGAGCGCCACTGACCCCCGCCCAGCACAGTTCTCAGTGGGGTTTGCTGGGGTCATCTTTATTCTCCCAACAGCCCTGACTTTCAGCCAGAGTGAGAAGGTTGCAACGCCAGCCTTTAGCAAGCCTCCTCTGGCAGGGCCCATGCCCCGGCTTAGCCCTGCTTCCAGCCCTTCCCTCCCCCAGACTGAGCCTTAGTTCCCAGGAGGAGTCACTGTCTCCTTCAAGGGTCGGGAGGTCCTGGCTTCTTTCACTTCTCATCTACTTCGTTTCTTTAGTGTGGTTTTCTTCTGTGGACCCATGGTTTCAAAACCTTGTCTCGGGTTCTTCCCTGGTGAAGAACCCGCCTGCCAGTGCAGAGGACGTGGGTGAGACCCCTGGTCCGGGGAGACTCCGTGTGTCTCGCGGAAGCGAAGCCCCGGCACCGCAACTGCGGAGCCTGCCTCTCGAGCCCCGTGTTCCATGACTGCTGCAGCCTGCGATCCCTCGGCCCGGCCCACAAGACAAGCCACAGACGGGAGCGTGTGGGGCCAGTGCGCCCCAGCTAAGGAGTGGCCCCGCTCACCGCAGGGAAAGAAAGCCGGTGCGCAGTGACGAAGACCCAGCGCAGCCAGAAACATAAACGTTTGTCCCTGAGCAAAAAGCCTTTAGTGAGCGACTCGCTCACATAGCCCATTAAAAAAAACAAAACTCCCAGCCCTGTATCGCCCAGGTTGGCCTGCCCCAGCGGCAGAGACGTGGGACTTGCGTGGTTGAATGGTGGGTACGTTTCAAGAAATGAAAGTTGACGCTAGCTCAGGGCTCATGCAGGTGAAGGTCCCCAGGCTGGTGACGATGGGGTTTCTCCCAAGTCCCACAAATCCACCAGTGAGAAGGACGGGGACTGTCTTGGAAACTGTGGTTACTGTCCAGATTGAGGCCAGGATGTACCATGTCAGGCCCACCCCACCTCCTGGGAGCCCTGAAGATCCCCAGGCTGGTGACGATGGGGTTTCTCCCAAGTCCCACAAATCCACCAGTGAGAAGGATAGGGACTGTCTTGGAAAATGTGGTTACTGTCCAGATTGAGGCCAGGATGTACCATGTCAGGCCCACTCCACCTCCTGGGAGCCCTGAGGGTCCAGGCATTTGGGGAATGTAAAAGACTCTTGTGGTCTGCTGAGAATCCAGCTCTTGGAAAGAAGGGGTCTCTCGTCCTGTTTCTGATAATATGATGTGGATGACAAAAATACTTATTGGAAGCAAAGGGCTTTCCTTGAGCCATCTTAGTGGCCCTGGAAGCTGTTACCGCCAAACTAGAGATGAAACCCATGAGTTTTAATTTTCAACGGAAACTCAGAGTTGGGAAATTCCCTCAGAGGTGGATTTTGCCCAATGTCCTGCTTGCCCAGGGCCGAGAACTGCAGTCCGGGTGGGGAAGTGATGACACAGGCAGGGGCGGGTGCGAAGTCCAGAGCCACGGGGTAGAGGCTCACGTCCTGCCTCTCGTTCCTGCGCTGAGCGATCACAGAAGGATGACGTCACTTTCAAGCCTCAGTCTTTCCACCTATAAAACGTGGCCCCTGTTCATTCCTTCACCGGGTTGTGTATTCCACAGGAGAAGGACCATATTAACCTCTTGTTTTTCTTCCACATTCCTGTTACAGACAGCCTGGCATAATAGTCCCGGAGAAATCAAAGGATAGGAACCAACCACAAGGACATTCCTTCCCCAGACCACCCACCTCTCATTCGTTTCATTAATTAATTTGCTCATTTGTTCAACCAAAATTTATTGTCATCACCTACACGTCGGGGACACAGCGGTGTGGGAGACAGATGAGAAGCTTACTCCCAACTGATGGAGTCAAAAGTGGTCCTCACACACTGGAACGTGGGAGCTACAGGATACAGAGGAGACCACCTTCATTTCTGCAGAACCCAAGAAGCCTCCCCGGAGGAGGTGACAACTCAGGCAAGATCTCAAAGATAAGAAGGCTTAACGTAAGCAAAGCCAGTAGCGTTAGAAGTCTAGGAAGATAAGTGTAGCCCAGAGGGGGAGGTTTTCTCTGGGGGCCACACGACTCCCTTCCCGGAGAAGCGACCTCATTCTGCGCAGAGACCGGCCAGGAGATTCAGGACCACGGAGAGCGCCACGGGGCCCTGCACGCGTTGAACCTGCTGATTTGCAGGGGGCGCAGCTCAGGCTGAGACCCAGGACACAGGCAGGCCTGCGGGGGCCTGGGGACCACCAGGTCAGAAGCAGCGCGAGGAGAATCTGGGGACTGACCACAGTGCAGCTGACACCTCTCCAACTGCATGACGGCCGCTGTCACCAGACCCCAGCCTGGTGGGCAATTCCCAGGCCTGAGAGTCCAGGAACCCTGCTGGCCACAAGGAAAACGGCAGAGTGATTGAGACAAGTGATTCTCAAATTGTTACACAATCAGAAATCCCTTTAAGAATCTCCAAAATAATGAAGAATAAATTTAGAAACATAATACAGTAAAGAAGTAAATTAAATAGTATGTCAGAAGGTCATAAATGTCATGGGAAAAAGGACACTCCCTCCCCAGTAAAAAAAAAAAAAAGAAGAAGCACACTCAAGTGAACTGAATTTTTTGGTAAAATTTAGGAAGTTCTTTTTTTTTCTTTCTGGCATTCTGAGATCATCTATCTGCTGCTGCTGCTAAGTCACTTCAGCCGTGTACGACTCTGTGTGACCCCCTAGACGGAAGCCCACCAGGCTCCCCCGTCCCTGGGATTCTCCAGGCAAGAACACTGGAGTGGGTTGCCATTTCCTTCTCCAATGTGTGAAAGTGAAAAGTGAAAGTGAAGTCGCTCAGTCGTGTCCGACCCTTAGCGACCCCATGGGCTACAGCCTACCAGGCTCCTCCATCCATGGGATTTTCTAGGCAATAGTACTGGAGTGGCTTGCCATTGCCTTCTCCGGATCATCTATCTATTATTTGTTTATTTACTATTTTTAATTGAAGTTTAGCTGATTTACAATCTTAAATTAGTTTCAGGTAAGCAATACAAGAGTGATTCAATATTTTTGTAGATTATATTCCGTTTAAACTTATCATAAATTATTGGTTGCATTCCCTGTGCTGTACAATACATCCTTGTCGCTTATTTCTTTCACACACTGTAGTTTGTAGCCCTCAATCCTGTACCCCTGTCTTATCCCTTCCTCCTTTTCCCTTTCCACCAGTAACCCCGCACGAGGGTAGGGGTGGAGGGGGAGGGTAAAGGTGGAGAGAGAAGCTGGCCGAGTCTGCCTGGACCCCAAGACAGGTGTTGGGGCCATGCTCCCTGACCAGCTGCTAGGGGCACCCCGGGCTCGAGGCTCCCAACTTACCTGCAGCCTCATCTCTCCAGCATCATATTAACTGAGCATCTAACCAGCTCAGTCCCTGTTCTAGATATTAAGGAGGGACCAGTGAGCAGAAAAAGTAGAGCCAGTGCCCTCCCTGACCCCCAGAGCCTGTATTCTAGTGCATGGATACAGAGAGTCAGTAATCGAATAACAAAATTGCACAGTTTATTCACAGCAGTACGTGCCGGGAAAGACAGGAAGAAACCTGGCAGGTAAAGAGGGGCTGGACAGGAAGGAAAGCCAGAAAAGAGGGGACACGTGTGTGTGACCGGTTCACTTTGTTGTAGGTACGAGTTAGCACAAGGTTGTAAAGCAGCTGTACTCCGCTGCGTGCTGCTGCGGCGTCACTTCAGTCGTGTCCGACTCTGTGTGACCCCATAGACAGAAGCCCACCAGGGTCCCCCGTCCCTGGGATTCTCCAGGCAAGAACACTCCACTGCGTGCATGCTAAGTCACTCAGTCATGTGCAACTCGTGTGACCCCGTGGACTGCAGCCCACCAGCCTCCTCTGTCCGTGGGATTCTCCAGGCAAGAATGGTGGGTTGCCATTTCCTTCTCCAGGGGATCTTCCCCACCCAGGCACTGAAGCCGCGCCTCTCACATCTCCCGCACTGTCAGGTGGATTCTTTACCACCAGCGCCACCCTGTCAATGCTCCAGTAAAAATTTAAAAATAAAATTAAGTAAAATTAAAAAGAAGATAACCAACAAAGACCTGCTGTATAGCACAGGGAATCTACTCACTACTCTGTAATGAGCTAGATGGGAAAAGAATTTAAAAAAGGGGGACCAGACCATGGGGAGGCTCTGCCAGGCCGGTAGCCAGGGCAACGAGAAAACAGGTCAGGTTCTGAACAGATTCTGAAGGTAGAACCAGCAGGATTTGCTGAAGGATCAAATTCGGGATGGAAGAGAGCAGACTCAAGAACGACTCTGAGCTGAGCTACTGGGAGGATGGAGCTCCCATCCGCTGAGATGAGGAAGACGACGCGGGAGGAGCGGTTGGGCGACAGAACAAGGTCTCACGTTCAGCTGTGTGGTTGTTTAAAATGATTGATCGATGTTTGTCCGTTAGAGTTTGGCTGCAGCACAAGGGCTCTCCTTGCTGCGTGCGGGCTTCCTTGTCCTAAGGCGAGGGGGGTCTCAGTCCCCCAGCCGGAGACTGAACTCGCATCCCCAGAGTGAGAAGACAGCTTCTGAACCGCCGGGCCACCAGGGAGCCCCGAGCCGTGTGCTTTTCGAGATGGTCATCGGGCATCGCAGTGGAGACGTGGAGGAGGCATTTGAAACGTGAGCCGGACTCCGCAGCCCAAGTGGCCGCAGGGGCTGCCTGGGCCCAGGCCCCCTGAGCCACCCGTCTCCTCACGCATCTCCCGCCACGGCTTGCAGGTCCCAGGGTGGGTTCGCTGGGCGGGAGTTAACGGATGCAGAGGGGGCAGGGGTCCCCGTGCTCAGGCCGTCTCTTATCCACACTGAGCATGCCCAGCTCCGCCGGACGCCCTGCCCTTGGTGAGTGTGGTCCCGCCTCTTGGCGGCGGTGCCCGGCAAGGAGCCTCGGGAGGGAACACAGCACAGTGTAGAAGGATGCCCACAGAGCACAGCCAGGTGTCCCGCCCGCCCCATTCTTGCCGTGGGACCCGAAACAGCTTACTCAAGCCCTCTGTACTTCACGGTCTTCTGAAGACACGGAGATGACTAGCACGCGTTACTTTGCAGACTTCGTGCGGATGAAGGGGGATAGCGCCTAGAGAGAGTCTAGACATGGTGAGCGCTCAGGACAAGCACTCACCGTGTCCGACTCTGTGAGCCCTTGGGCTGCAGCCCGCCAGGCCTCCCTGTCCTTCACTGTCTCCAGAGTTTGTGCAAGTTCACGTCCTTCGAGCCAGTGATGCCATCCAACCGTCTCATCCTTGTCTCCTTCCACCCTCAATGTTTCCCAGCATCAGGGTCTTTTCCAGTGAGTCAGCTAAGGTGGCCGAAGTGTTCGAGTTTCAGCTTCAGCATCAGTCCTTCCAATGAACACCCAGGACTGATCTCCTTTAGGATGGACTGGTTGGACCTCCTTGCAGCCCAAAGGACTCTCAAGAGTCTTCTCCAACACCACAGTTCAAAAGCATCAATTCTTCGGCGCTCAGCTTTCTTCACAGTCCAACTCTCACATCCATACATGACCACTGCAAAAACCATCGCGACACTACAGCTGGTCAGGGCAAACTCAGCCCGGGCCCAGCTCAGGAGAGAGGCAGTTGCTGACCTAAGTGAAGGTGCGGTGGGACCTGAGGCTGGAGCAGGAAGCAGAGCACACAGGCAGCGTTGGGGGGCGGGGTGTGCATTTCCAGCAGGCGGAGGGAGCGGAAACCCAGGGCCCCTGAGGGGCAGAGGAAAGTCTGCCGCGGACACCTGGCTGCCCGTTAGGCCCACAGACCTCGCCTGCCTTGGCCCTAAGTCCCAAGTTCCCGCAGAAGAGCCATGTGCCGAGTCACGGGCCTCGGGGACCCCTGCTCCCCGGCCCCATGAGCTGCCTGTTCAGCTCCGTCCTGCCCTCCTGCCCACCACCCGAGCCTGGGCTCTGCTCCCCCGGCCCCCAGCTTGCCATCCTCCTGGGCAGACTCCCTCAGCTCTCAGACCCGCAGATTGTCCCTGGGGCCCCCACTGCGGAACACAGCCCTGATGCGCTGTTTGCTGTGCATCCCAGGGCCCACTGTGCAGTCTGGCCGCTTTCAGGCCTCAGTCTCCCTGTCCGTGAGCCCTTTCACTGCCTGCCCACCCCCCTGCGTCTGCCCAGCATGCTCATCCCTGCCCACCAGCGAGAGCTCCTCCAGGACCCCCTCCCTCCTCTCTGTCGTCACCCGCTCCCTCCAGGCCCTTAGTCACGCCCAGCTCCACCCGCTGAACTTCATCACTAGGCAGGACCACTTCCTGTCCTCTCCTGACCCCACAGTGACCTCCCAGCGGCCTCTCCCTAGTCCATGCCCCCAACGCCCATCACGCACACAATTCTGTCCTTCCTGCCAAAGCCAAGTGGGTCCTTCTCCTCCAGGACTCCTCGACGTCCTCAGGACAGAGTCCAAATCCCTCCGCAGGCCCTGTGTGGCCCTTGGAAGCTGGACTTCTTCTTTGTAAACATTTATCTATCTGGCTGTGCCAGGTCTTAGCTGCAGCACGCAGGATCTAGCTTCCCGATCAGGGATCGAATCTGGACCCCCTTCACTGGGGAGCAGAGCCTGAGCCACTGGACCAGCAGGGAGGTCCTGGAAGCTGGGCTTCTGCTCCCTTCTGCTCTGCCGGTAGGTCCCTCCGCTTGTTTCAGAAACTGCCACGCTCCTCTCTGCCTCTGTGCAGAGGTGAGAGAAAGGAAAGAAGAGTGACTCGGAATCGCTGGATGGAAGGAGTGAGTTCAGCTCAGTTCAGTTCAGTCGCTCAGTCGTGTCCGACTCTCCGCGACCCCATGAATCACAGCAGGATGGTCGGAAATAAGGGCTGAGAAAGTGGAGGGAAGAATGGAACGGAGGGGAGGCAGGAGCAAGGATGGAAAGGCTGCGTGAGTGCGTGAATAATCAGACGTGATTCGTGGACAGACGGGAGGCTTTCTGCCGCTGAAGCTGGTTGACTTTCTTGCAAGGCAGGCTAGGGCTCCCGCGTTGTCCTTGTCGCTGGTCTCAGCTGCCTGATCTGGTTATTTATACTGCACACTTTGACCTTAGACAATAAATCATCCACTGGTGCTTGTTAAGAAAAACTAGAATTCTGTAGACCAGTTAGTGCCATAGACTAAGGGCATGTCAGAGCAAACAGAGCTCCGAGGGTGCAGCAGCCTGCCTGGGCCGCAGCCGGGATCCCGAGACTTCAGCCCTGAACTCGGCCTTCTGACCCCCTGCGCACGGCACACTGCTCCCCGAGTTGCTCACCTCCTCTCCCGGGACCCTGAGACCTCAGCCCTGATCTCAGCCCCTCTGAACCCCTGCGGACGGCACACCGCCCCCCGAGTGGCTCACCTCTTCTCCTGGGAGTCTCGCACTGAGCTGTGCCTCACCGGTCGCCAACCTGGAGAGAGTTTTTTCACGGAGCAGTTGCGAAAAGGAAATGACCTCACCCAGGCCTGAGGCTGCGGAGGTTGGAGTGGGGCAGCCACATTTCCACACCCGGAGGGGCCCTGAGCGGAGGAGAAGGGAACGATCCAGGGACTGATCCAGGGCCCGCTTCTGGGTGCCCTGCCTGGGCTGCGGCACAGAGGAGGTCTGGGCAGCGCTGGAGAGCAGGCTCAGCGCCTGGGAGCCCTCAGGGAAGGCGCGCGGGAGGGCAGGGTGCCCCCTGGGGACCCCAGACAGGCGTGTGTGGAGGGACCCGGCCGGGTGGGCAGGATCTAGGCCGAGCCCCCGCTGAGCTCCCAGCCTTCTCCCCTCCACGGTGTTCATCCCTTTCTCAGCTCTCACCGTGGACTTTTTAATGAGGCTTCCAGAAGGCGCCTGGATTCCCACGGTGCCCACATACTGCCCTGCCGGCCCGCATCCCGGGAGGCCACACTGACCCAGCAGAGCCGCGCGTGGGAGGCAGCTGGCCACTCTCTCCATCTCCTCCCGCACAGGCCCCCTCGGGAGCCCCGGGGTCGCCTCTGCAGCTCCTCCTTACCTGCTCATGGAGACTGGTAGCAGCCCCTAAGGGGGCGGCCTTGGGGTTTCTACTACATAGTCCTAGATCCAGACCCGCCGCAAGGGGACCAGGAGGGTCACACAGCTCAGTCACCGGGCACGAGTTCTGGAAGGCACCCTTAAGGCGAGGGGAGGGCCCTCGCTGTCTCAGCCTCTCTAAATTAAGTCCCCTGCCTGTTTGCTTTCTTTTCGGTGGCCTGAGGACAAAGCATGCATTTTTGAAATGGCGACATTTTATTTTCTTTTTCTCCTTTTCTTCCTGGAAAACAATTCAGGGCTTTCTTTTCTTGCTTCATGACCATAGTGACTGAGAAAAGCCTGCTCTGGAAAGCTGGGGGAGAGCCCAAGTTTCCTAGGGAGGCCAGCTCGGCCTCCTGGGGGCCGGCCTGCTTTCCTTGGTGCCGGCGTGGTCACCCCACCCCCGCGACTAGCCCCGGACTTCCGCCCACTGCGGTTTTCAAGGTTGCTATTTTTCAGAGTTAAGAATCTGTGGGTTTTAATTGCCCCCCAGGACACATACCACCCTGCTCTGTTCCCGACTGCTGCGCTCCTTAGAGGCAGAGTGAGAGAGTCCAGGTAAGGCGCGACTGCTCAGGAAAACACGGAGAGCTCAGTGTTCGCTCAGCCAGAGACAAGTCCTGGGAACGTCCGCAGAGCAGAATGTGAGGTCTCATGCTAACATATCTTGGTGTAAAGTAATATTTCAGTGGTAGGAATCCAGAGCCGGGTTGTCACAGTGCTGTCGCTGCGGACTTGACTGCTTCGCGTCGGGAAGGGCCCAACCGCCTTGCCTCCACTCTCATCCCTTGTCATCATCTTTAGCATCTCGTCCGGAGAGAGACTTAAGGCCCCACGTTCAGGATCGGGGTCAGAAAACTCTCTCTACAAAGGGCCACAGAGCCAACATTCTCAACTTTGTGGGTCTCATGGTCTCCGTGACACTCATGCAACTCTGCACACAGCAGCCGTAGACAATGGTAACCAAATGAGCACGGCTGTGTTTCAATAAAACTTTACTTAGATCTGGCCCTTAGGTTATATTTTGCCAGTCTCTCTGTAGAAAAAGGACAGATATAAATGGCCAGAATGGCGAACATTCAGGAGGATGAGGGAAAAAACTAGTTGGACTTCTGCGTGGAGAAGACTTGGAGAGTTAGACGTCCGCCTCCTTAAAGCATCACGGGAAGGAGGAAGGGCTCAGTGGTCCCAGAGGCAGGCTGTGCTGGGCCGGGGGCGTTACATGTATGCTAAAGGTCCATCTAGTCAAGGCTATGGTTTTTCCAGTAGTCATGTATGGATGTGAGAGCTGGACCATAAAGAAAGCTGAGCGCAGAAGAACTGATGCTTGTGAACTGTGGTGCTGGAGAAGACTCTTGAGAGTCCCTTGGACTGCAGGGAGATCTAACCAGTCCATTCTAAAGGAAATCAGTCCTGAATATTCATTGGAAGGTCTGATTCTAAAGCTGAAGCTCCAATACTTTGGCCATCTGATGTGAAGAGCTGACTCATTTGAAAAGACCCGATGCTGGGAAAGATTGAGTGCAGAAGCAGAAGGGGACGACAGAGGATGAGATGGTTGGATGACATCACCGACTCGATGGACATGAGTTTGAGCAAGCTCCGGGAGTTGGTGATGGACAGGGAGGCCTGGCGTGCTGCGATTCCTGGGGTCACAAAGCAGACAGGACTGAGCGACTGAACTGAACTGCTACTCTTTTTCAGACTCTTTTCCATTATAGGGGTTATGATAAGACATTGACTACAGTCCCCTGCGCTGTACGGTAGGTCCTATTTATCTGTTTTATGTACAGTAGTGTGTCTGCTAATCCTGAATTCCTAATGTATTCCCTCCCCCCCTCCCCCCCCCCCCCCCGTAACCATTGATTTATTTTCTGTATCTGTGAGTCTGTTTTGTAAATAAGTTAGTTTGTATCTTTTTTCTTCTGCGTATTTTGTATCGTCTTCCTTTTTTTTTTTCCAGACTGTGAAGCCTGTACAGCAGGTGGAATCCTAGTTTCCTGACCAGAAAGCGAACCCATGTCTCCTGCATTGGAATCAGAGTTTTAACCATGGACTGGCAGGGAAACCTCTGTATCATTTTTTGAGTTATATTCTGCACACACGTGATCCCATGTGGTATTTGTCTTTCACTGGCATGCTCCACTTAGTTTGATAATCTCTAGGTCCATTCATGTCACTGCAAATGGCAGTGTTCATTTTTATGGCTGAGTGATATTGTGCGTGCACAGGCACACATGTAATGGAGCAGACGCCCATCTGTGCACAGAGGATGAGCCTCTTTACCTGTCCGTCTGCTGATGGGCATTCAGGTCGCTTCCGTGTCCTGGCTATTGTAAACTGTGCTGCCGTGAATGCTGGGGGTGTGTGTAGAATGTTGTGGTTTGTGGTTTTAAGCCACTCAGTGGGGGCAATTTGCTATTTAAAAACATTGGACAGGGCCTTCCCTGGTGGTCCAGGGGTTGAGGATCCGCCTTGCCGTGCAGGGGACACGGGTTTGATCCCTGGTCTGGGGAGGTCCCACATGTCGTGCGTGGGGCAACTGAGCCCGTGTCATAGCTACTGAGCTGGCACTCTGGAGCCCGGGGGCCGCAACTACTGCAGCCCATGCGCCCTGGAGCCCATGCTCCCTAAGAGAGACGCCCCCGCAGTGAGAAGCCAAGCACCCCAACTTCAGAGAAGCCTCGCTCACCGCAACTAGGGAAAAGCCTGCCCAGCAGCGAAGACCCAGCACGGCCGAAATGAAATAAATAAATCTTTCAAAAGTTAACAGCAGCAGGTTGGCGTGTTGCTGGTAACCCCAGCATTCCCTGCCTCACGGTTCTGGAAACCCGCTGACACTGACCCCTTCCTGGAGAGCAGCCCCCGGAGCGCACCCTCCGCTCCTGCGCCCCCTCTTTGCTCTCTGAGTCCCCCGGGGCTGGGGGCCACCCCCTCCTGCAGAGTCTGCAGGGGCTCCTCTCCCCGGTGTGGGGGGCTCCCTCCTGGCCTGGGGGCTTGGGGACACGCCGGAACGGACGCTCCTGCCTGCCGGCCGCGGAGCCCTGGTCTGTCCTGTGAGGGTGATCCTGGGACCGCTCACCGCCCTGGGCTCTGGCAGGCGCCTCTACCAGCGGCAGCAGGAGGGTGAAGCCCGGCTCGTCTTTAACTCCCAGCAGCCTTCACATGAGTCCGGAAGGTTCACCCACGGCCAGGACCCCGTCAGGCCCTGGAGCCACACATGTGAGCCCAGGAAGAGGAGAAGCGCTTCCCTTCTCTCTCCATGCCACCCCCAGGCCCTCCCTTTCATGGGTGTTCTTCCCAAGATGACTGATAGCTCTGTCCCAGGCAGAGGTCCCCTGAACCTCACCCACCCCGGATGTGGTCCGCACCATGGTCCCAGCATGGTGAGCCCCGAGGAGCCCCACCTGGTGTTTTCCTGAAAGTCTGGGCTATCCCGCATCCGCGCGGGGTTCCTTTCCCCCTGCAGGGCCCTCTGACCCAGGTCGGGGCAGCTCCCTGCGTGTGGCTTCTCCAGGAGAGATGACAAAGGCTCTGAGAGTCGGGTGGGGCAGGGGCTACAACACGGCCCCAGCGGGAACCAGACCCGCCCTGGCCCTGTGGCCTTGACCGGGTCACTGGCCGCCTCTGGTCTCTGGAGGAGTGGAGACAGGGCCCTCCGGGGCAGCGGGGCGGCTCAGGCGGATGCCGCGTGTGATGCGTGCTCAGCAGCGCCTGGTGCGCCGGGGCCGCTGTCAAGCCTGCCACGCGGCCGCTGTGGGCACACAGCCCAGCACAGCGCGGGCGGCCCCAGCCCCGGCTCCTGCGTTCCCGGCTCTGACTGCCCCGCTTCCACCTGACCTCACACTCCCGGCCTGAGCCCGTCCTCCTCGTGAAATGACCACTTGCCCTTCACTGCTGGACACTATCGTTTACACTATTGGAGTGTACCTGCCCCCCAAAGTCCTCACGGTCCAGGGAGCAAGAAGCCAGCTCCGTTCTTGGGCGCTGAGTCAGAACTGGCTCTTCTCCCTGTCCTGGCAGACCCCTGTCTCTCCTTGTTTACCCCAAACAAAGAGGAAAAGGCCCCAGAAAGCAGGGGGTTGGGAACTGGCCTTGGCGTCAGGGACAAACAGCTCGAGTCTGGGCTGCTGGAGCAACGTGACCCCCAGAGCGCCTGGGGACACACTTCTGTCCCCACCAGCCATCTGAGCCTGGGCAAGCTCCTTTCCCTCTGAGCCTCAGTTTTGTTATTTCTGAAAGGGGCGCGGGAGTTGCAGTCTTGAGGCGTTAGGGCTTGCCTGCCTCACTCGGGCTGAGCCGGGACCCTGTGCTGAGTGGGTCATGACTCCGCGAAGCTTCTTTCTGGGCTCACTGGCGTCCTCATCCCCTGCCCTACAGTCCGTGATGATGACATGGGCACAGACTGGCTCGCCCTTTACATGTGGGCGCCTGGGGAGCGGGGCCCTCCACCGCGTCCTCTGTCAGGGACCCCGTGCCCCGCACTGGGCCGCACGTAGAGAGCCACCCTGAGTCGGAAGAACGAACGTGCAGGTGTGATTTCCAGCGGGGACTGAGAACCCAGGGGAGAGCTCCCAAGGAGCACCCGGAGCTGAGTCAGCAGGCAGAGGCAGGCGAGGGCGAGGGGCGTGGTCTCGGCCCACCTGACCTTCCCAGAGTGCCTAGGCAGGGGCCAGGGACCAGCCCAGCAGCCAGCTGTAGGCGGTGCTGACGTGGAGGGTGATGGATTTCCTTTCCCAGAATCCCTAGAGACACCTCAGCTGAAATCTCTAGAATCCACAGGCCTGAGCTACTCTGCTTTTCCCAAGTCAGTTTCATCCTGTGATCTTTGTCATCCTCATGATCCCATTACAACGTATTGTTTTATTTGATAAACTTAATGTTTGATAAATATTGTATTTAGTTTAAGCAATAATTGTGATGTACCAGGCACTATTCTTGGTATTCAAAAAATATGAATTGACTGAGTACATCAACGCTAGAAGATGCTGTTGTTCAGTCTCTAAATCATGTCTGATTCTTTGCGACCCCATGAATCACAGCACGCCAGGCCTCCCTGTCCATCACCAACTCCCAGAGTTTACTCAGACTCATGCCCATCGAGTCGGTGATGTCATCCAACCATCTCATCCTCTGTCGTCCCCTTCTCCTCCTGCCTTCAGTCTTTCCCAGCATCAGGGACTTTTCAAATGAGTCAACTCTTCGCATGAGGTGGCCAAAGGATTGGAGCTTCAGCTTCAGCATCAGTCCTTCCAATGAACACCCAGGACTGATCTCCTTTAGGATGGACTGGTTGGATCTCCTTGCAGTTCAAGGGACTCTCAAGAGTCTTCTCCAACACCACAGTCCAAAAGCATCAATTCTTTAGTGCTCAGCCTTCTTTATGATCCAACTCTCACGTCCATAGACAGACCTTTGTTGGCAAAATAATGTCTCTGCTTTTTAATTCACTGTCTAGGTTTGTCATAGCTTTTCTTCCAAGGAGCAAGTGTCTTTTCATTTCATGGCTGCAGTCACCATCTGCAGTGATTTTAGAGCCCGAGAAAATAAAGTCTGTCACTGTTTCCACTGTTTCCCCATCTATTTGCCATGAAGTGATGGGACTGGATGCCATGGTAGCTACTTATTATTATTATTTAAAAAGTAAGTTGGTACAGTCTTTGTAAAGACCAATTTGGAAACATGTATCCCAGTTTTAAATTACCCACCAGTTCCTGACCGTCCCTGGTGGCTCAGATGGCAGAGAATCTGCCTGCAATGCAAGAAACCCGGATTCGATCCCTGGGTGGGAACGATCCCCTGCAGAAGGGAATGATGACCCACTCCAGTATTCTTACCTGGAGAATTCCATGGACAGAGGAACTTGGCGGGCTATATAGTTCATGGGGTTGCAAAGAGTCAGATAAGACTGAGCGACTAATGTTTTCACTTTACTTTCCAGATCTAAGGAAAGAATCAGGCAAACGGGCAAAGAGCTATATGAAAGGGTATGCATCAGAGCATTGTTTGAAAGAACAAAAAACTGGAAAGAATCTGAATGGCCTAAGAGGAAACAGAATAGTTAGATTGTAAGCCGTCTCTGCAATGGAGTACCGCCCAGCCGTCGCATCGCTGGATACGGAAAGTTCTGCCTGTCACACCGAAGGGTGGGAAAGGAGGTCATGCGACAGCAAGTACAAAGAGAATCCATTTCTGTGAAATAGATTGGAAGCATAGATGTATACGTTTTGTGTTGTATGTGAGGATATTCACTAAAATGCCAGCAGTGGCTTTCTCTTCAGGTAGCTTTTATTTTCTTCTCTATATTTTTCTGTATTATTTAAACTAAAATGCAAGCAAACATAGGCTTCCCAGGTGGTGCAGTGGTAAAGAATCTGCCTGTCAATGCAGGAAGGAGACGTGGGTTCGATCTCTAGGTTGGGAAGATCCCCTGGAAGGAGGAATGGCAACCCACTCCCGGATTCTTGCCTGGAGAATCCTGTGGACAGAGGAGCCTGGAGGGCTACAGTCCATGGGGCCGCAAGAGTCGGACACGACTGAGCACTTGCAGGCACACAAACAAGCATGTATAAAGTTTGTTTTTTTTTAAAAAAAGCTACTCAAACCTTTTCTGTTGTGTAAAGTTCAAATGCAGCAAGTGTTGAATGGAGTCATGAAGGCCTTGCTCTCAGCGTTCAAGTCAGGGAGAGACGCGGTCTGTCTGGGTGTTGGGGTGTCGGGAAGGCAGGGAAGGCCCAGGGTGGGGGCAGGAGGGGCCCTGCACGGTCAGGGCCTGCAGGAGTCTGGGGCTGCGAAGCGCGGCGTGGAGAGGGCAGGTGGGACGGGAGGCTGCGGTTGGATTGCGGGGAGCAGGCCCGGTGTGGGAGACGGCCCTCATTTGGAAGGCTGGGGAGGGCCCTACCCCTTTCTGGCCGCCCACAAGCAGGCCTCACGGCTCCGGGCGGGGCCGCCTGGGAAAGGCGGGACTGGCCTGAAGAGGCTGGGTCCCTCTCCAGGACTGAGTGCTTCTCCCGGGCAGGGTCTCCGAGCCCCAGGTCAGGCTGGATGCACAGAAGGGACTCAGCAGAGCTTGACTCCAGCCCTGCCTCCCGAAGACCTCTCCCCTCCCCACTGTGGGGGGAGCAGGAGCAACAGAGAGGGGCAGGCAGCCCCTGCCCCTGGGACCCCAGCTCCCGTGGACCCCCACCCCCCAGGACCCCCGCCCTGGGCAGTGCCCATGCCTGCCCAACCCAGGATGCTGAAAGCCCATTGCGCCCTCCCACCTCCCCCAGCTTCGGTCTCCAAGTCACCAAGATGAAACAAAACAAATCCTTAGAGAGAAACGAGCTACAGTAAGCTTTTCAGATGCCACCCCTCCCACCCCCACCAGCACACCGGGAAGCTGGTTCCGGGGACACAGCCCCAGTGGGGGCGACTCCCTCTCCTGGGTCTGCACTCGTGTCCTCCACTGGCATCTTCCCGGCACCTGCTTGTTCAGGGGGCAGGACCACCGGATGCCACGCCACATCCTCAACATCCGAAGTATCTACGACAAGTTAAATCCTCAGAACGGCTTGCCAGGAGGCGTGCTGTCGGTGCTGAGCCTGGAGACCTGCCAGCGGGGGTGGCCAGGAGGGGCCCTGGGCAGGGGCACCGCAGGGCGCAGGGCCCCAGGTGGGTGGGGGTGGGGGCTCATGCGGCCAGCACCCCGGGGCAGGGAGCAGCACAGGTAAGAGGTTTGTCTTTCTCAGACTGTGATCGGGAAGGGGTGGTCACCTCCCCTGCCCATGCTTAGGACAAGCACAGTCAAACATAAAGCAGAAGCCATTCTAGGCAGGCGGGTGGCCAGCAGGGCTCACAGGGCATCGAAGGAAGGAAACTCATGATGGCTGCCTGGCTGGACCTGCCAGAGCATTTGCGGGTTCAGGGACCCCAGATCGGGTGCACACAGCGACACCTTAGGAAGGAAGCTTCTCAGACCCCACGTCCTGGACAAGAGCTCACGGGGCTCATGGGTGTCAGCAAAAACCCCGAGGAGGAGGCTTTCAGGTAAAAGAGCAGAGCCACAACTCCAGGAGGATGGTCCCCGGTCCCCGGAGAGGAGAGTCTGGACCCTGGTGAGCAAGCCCCGCTGCCGGGCTCCCTGTCCTTGGGCTCTGTTAGCTGCAGGGCAGACTGTGCGCTTCCCTTCAGAAGGTGCCTGCCAGCCAGCCATCTGCAATAAGGCCCTTCATTTGCTGCTGCCTCAGGGCTTCCCGGCACTCCCGGTCCCTGGGGCCCACGGAGCGGACCACAGTAAAGCATCTGAGCTTCTAAATGGCTTCCCAGCTTTTTGGAGTGAAGAGGATCCCAGGCGGCCCTGTGACACCAACACCCACAGGCAGGCAGAGGTTTTGGTGAGGGCTGGGGGTGAGTGGAACCCCGTGGGAATGTCGTCAGGTGTGTCATGGTAAGTCCATCCTAAAGGAAATCGGTCCTGAATATTCAGTGGAAGGACTGAAGTTGAAGCTCCAATACTTTGGCCACCTGATGCAAAGAGCATTGTTATTCATTAGAAAAGACCCTGATGCTGGGAAAGATTGAAGGCAGGAGGAGAAGGGGACGACAGAGGATGAGATGGCTGGATGGCATCACTGACTCAATGGACAGGAGTTTGAGTGAACTCCGGGAGTTGGTGATGGACAGGAGGCCTGGTGTGCTGCAATTCATGGGGTCGCAAAGAGTTGGACACGACTGAGGGACTGAACAGGAAGAACAATGTCATGGTAGGAAGAAACAAAGGCTGAGCACGGCAGATCTAGGTGTCTGGGTTTGGGGGACACAGAATATTGTGACCAAGACTCTGGTGTCCAGGATGAGCACAACCAGGGAAGAGGCCCCTCCTGTTCCTAACAAGCTGGCTGTCTACAGCAAAAGTGCTTCAGACCGGGCTCCCTGTCTTTGGGGCACAGCTGCCCGGGGCTTTGGGGTCCTTTCCTCTCCTCCGTAGGGAGTGCAAAGCCCTGGGCCTCCTGGGCCTCTGTCTTCACATTGCCCTGGAGGCTGGCGTGCGTGGCCGTGTGGGCACAAGTGCCAGACATTCTCACTGACCCTGCCCCTCCTCTTCCTAAGCGTCCGAACCCTGGTTTTGCTCGAATCAGCAGTGGACCCAGGCCTGTGGGATGAATCCTGCCTCCCTGGCGGTGCTGTGCCCTTTCTCCAGATTCTCTTTCCTGAGCTCCCTTGCGAGCTCTAGGTGGCCACTGATTCAGTCCCAGGCAATGAAATATAAGGGGAAGTCTGTGGGGAGGAAGTTAGGGAGACATTTGGGAGAACTTTTGCTTCTTCATAAAAGGGACAGACATGAAAGGAGAGTTCTCTTAGGCCATCGTTCCTCCTTTTTCATGCTGGAATGTAGGCATGATGTCCAGAGGTGCAGCAGCCATCCTGCAACCATGTGGCATCAGGTTAACACCGAGGATCATGGGCAAAGACATGGAAAGAACCTGGGTTTTCGATGACCTCACCAAACTGCCAAGTCACCGTGAAATCCCTACACCCAGGATTCTTGTTCAATAAGGAGTTATTGTACTTGTGGCTTAGCTGGGTTCTGATATGTGTAGGCAAACACATCAGGGAGGCAGTGAAGTGTGTCTTGCTCAGTGTGAGCGCATGTGACCCGCCCGGTGTGGTGGTCGTAATCACCTGGCGTGTGAGTGCGTGTGACCTGGCGTGTGAGGGTATGTGACCCGCCCAGCGTGGTGGTTGTAATCACCTGGCGTGTGAGTGCGTGTGACCTGGTGTGTGAGGGTATGTGACCCGCCCAGCGTGGTGGTCGTAATCACCTGGCGTATGAGCGCATGTGACCCGCCCAGCATGGCGGTCGTAATCACCTGGCGTGGGAGCGCGTGTGACCCGCCCGGCGTGGTGGTCGTAATCACCTGGCGTGTGAGCGCGTGTGACCCGCCCGGCGTGGTGGTCGTAATCACCTGGCGTGTGTGTGTGTGTGACCTGCCCGGCGTGGCGGTCGTAATCACCTGGCGTGTGAGCGTGTGTGACCCGCCCAGCGTGGTGGTTGTAATCACCTGGCGTGTGTGTGTGTGTGACCTGCCCGGCGTGGTGGTCGTAATCACCTGGCGTGTGAGCGCGTGTGACCCGCCCGGCGTAGTGGTCGTAATCGCCTGGCGTGTGAGCACGTGTGACCCGCCCGGCGTGGTGGTCGTAATCACCTGGCGTGTGAGCACGTGTGACCCGCCCGGCGTGGCGGTCGTAATCGCCTGGCGTGTGTGTGTGTGTGACCCGCCCGGCGTGGTGGTCGTAATCGCCTGGCGTGTGAGCACGTGTGACCCGCCCGGCGTGGTGGTCGTAATCGCCTGGCGTGGGAGCGCGTGTGACCCGCCCGGCGTGGTGGTCGTAATCACCTGGCGTGGGAGCGCGTGTGACCCGCCCGGCGTGGTGGTCGTAATCACCTGGCGTGTGAGCGCGTGTGACCCGCCCGGCGTAGTGGTCGTAATCGCCTGGCGTGTGAGCACGTGTGACCCGCCTGGCGTGGTGGTCGTAATCACCTGGCGTGTGAGCACATGTGACCCGCCCGGCGTGGTGGTCGTAATCACCTGGCGTGTGAGCACGTGTGACCTGCCCGGCGTGGCGGTCGTAATCGCCTGGCGTGTGTGTGTGTGTGACCCGCCCGGCGTGGTGGTCGTAATCGCCTGGCGTGTGAGCACGTGTGACCCGCCCGGCGTGGTGGTCGTAATCACCTGGCGTGGGAGCGCGTGTGACCCGCCCGGCGTGGTGGTCGTAATCACCTGGCGTGGGAGCGCGTGTGACCCGCCCGGCGTGGTGGTCGTAATCACCTGGCGTGTGTGTGCCTGAGCTGCACTCCGTCACTTACCCACATGGGCAAGTGTGGACGGATGATGGATGTGTGGCGTATATGCTCACACGTGACCTCCAGAGTTGAAATGTGTTTCAAGTCCAAGTCTTCTGACTCAGCACAGCCCTGGGGCACACCCCTAACCTCAAGAGACTCGGCTTCCTTAACTAAACTCAGAGGATGGTGACAGCTAACTGAACTGGAAATTCATGTGTCAGGTGTCAACATGACCCAGCGGTAGGGCCAGAGTCCTGGCTCCACCTGGCAGGAGGAGAAACCGAGGCTCCCAAAGACTAAGCGATGTGGCCAAGTCACAAGCTGAGAAGTGGGGAGGCTGGGACTTGAACCAAATTTTCTGCTTCTCTACATGGCCTCACACAGCGCTGGGGCTGTGTACATGTGGTGCGTGTGCAGAGTGTGTATCGGGTGTGTGCGGGGTGTGTGTACAGGGCGTGTGTGCAGGGGTGTGAGTGCAGAATGTATGTACAAGGATGTGTGTGAGCAGCAGCATGTATAAAGGGTGTGTGTGCATGGGCACATGTGCAGGGGTGTGTGTACAGGGTGTGTATGCAGGGGTGTGAGAGCAGGGTGTGAGAGCAGGGTGTGCGTGCAGGGTGTGCGGGCAGGGTGTGTGTACAGGGTGTGCGTGCAGGGTGTGTATGCAGGGGTGTGTGTACAGGGTGTGCGTGCAGGGTGTGCGTGCAGGGTGTGCGTGCAGGGGCACGTGTGCAGCGATGTGTATGGAAGAGTGTGTGCACGCAGGCCAGTCGCACAGGCTCCCCCAGACTCCTGTGTGCTGACTGCCTCCAACTCCCGGGGCGCCGGGGTCTGCCTCTCTCTTCTCCAAAACAGCATCCGCAGCAGCCGCAGCAGCCACGGTCACAGCCAGGGGATGAGCCGCCTGGCTCCTGTTTGCCGCCTGCTGCCGCGCTGCCTGGGCTGGGCTGGCCGCCGTCGGCAGGCGGGCCCCGCTGCTCCTCTCCTGCGCCTTGGCGGCCGGCTTTGGTGCACCTGCTCTCCTCTTCTTTGATGCCAAAGCCCCAGACGAGGGGGCTCCCCAGCCTCTTCCTGGGGGTGGGTGGGGACCCCGCATGAGAGCGAGCCGGTGAAGGGCGGCAGCAGCTCAGAGAGACGTCCCGGGCTCCTCGCCCACCCTCAGCCCCCGCCTGTCGGAGCGGACCTTTCAGTCTGTCCTGAAGTCAGGGGTCCACCAGGACCTCAGACTCTGGCCCAGAGGTCGCCCAGTCATGGCTGGGAAGGCCTCCCACTCGCAGCTGATGGGACCACCTCCTCCCCACGCTCCTGGTCCTCAGCTCCCTTCCTGCGTCTCTGGCGGGAGAGTCCCCCCACCGGGAGCTCGGGGCAGTCCCGCTTTCTGGGCCCCTCCGGCCCCCCAGCTGCAGGCCTCCCTTGCACAATTTTCTCACAACAAGAGCGCTGTCTTGCTGTCCTCCCCCCAGGGAGTCTTTGATCCAACTTAGGCCCCAAGCCAAACAGTCATTAAAAGAAGGCACAACCAAGGGGAGGGAGAAATTGCTCTTCTGACAGCACAGAGCTAAACGCTGCCGTACGCTGAGGCTCTGGCCTCCCCAGGAGCTTGGGGGAGCTTGGGGGGGGCGCCGGTGGGCGGGGGTGGGAAGAGTAGGGTGGGAGCTCAGTCCTGTCTCTAGCTGAGCAGGCGCCAGCCCCTGGGGATGCCGCCTGGCCCCTGGTGTGGAGCCTCCTGAGGGCCCCGCGGCTCCCACAGCTCGCGTGTGTGTTTGGGGGAACACCGGCCCGAGCCCCGCGCAGGACAGATGACCTCCTGAGGCCTGGGAGCGGTGACCCGTCTGATGCCACAGAGTAGCTGGGACAGCCCTGGCTGTTCCCACGCCCCCTGCAGCCCCCTGAGCCATCCCTGGCCTACAGGAGACAGCGCAGAGCAGGGGCAGCGGCTCTCAGAGGCAGCGCTCCCGTCTCGCCGTGTCAGCGCCTTGCTGGAGATCCTGAGGCCTGGAGTGGGCTCTCTGGCAGGACAGGGGCTGAAACACTCGGCTGCTGTTCCTCCCTGCGTCCTGCCCAAACCACGTAGTTGGTCTTTTTTTTTTTTTCCACTGCATTCGGCATCTTAGTTCCCTGCGCGGGGATTGAACCAGTGCCCTCGGGGCAGAAGCACAGTCTTCATCCTGGTCCTCTCTTCAGAGGGAGTCCCCGAAACTAAGTAGCTGCACACGGGGCTGTTGACTAGAAAGATGCTCACAGTGAGAGTTGCGAGTTAAGTGTTATTTGGGGCAAAACGAGGACTGTAGCCTGGGAGGCAGCACCTCAGACGCTCTGAGAGAGCTCCACAGAGGCAGTGGGGGAAGGTCAAGATATAAGGTTTAGGTGAAGGCGGAGTTCAGTGCAATCGAGGACTCATTTTACAGAAGTTGTTCTGCCAGTCACGAGGAGCCGATGTCACCGGGAAGGGATTTAGTGCTTCTCTAGAAATGAGGAGATGCGAGGATGAGGATCACGAAATCTGTTCCTGCAAACATCCAGCTGTCTAAAGACCTGCTCCACCAGATTCCCTGGGCGCAGAGCGCCTCCCTGCACCCTGGACCCCTCAGCGGGTGCTGAAGGCCACAGTCTCCACAGGGGCAGATGGCAGACTCCTTGTTCGGTTGCTGGCAGTGCTCTTGGCAGGCGCCCATTTGCCGTTGATGGGACCTAGTGCTCTGAGTTTTCAGTACATGATCCCAGTTGCTTTTTACAACAAACTGGCGGCTTAGGCCCCTCCATTACCCTCCCATTTACAGATGAGTGAGTTGGGATGGCAAGGGACAGCCCCAGGGTCACACATGGGTCTGGTACACAGTGGGACTCAGACCTGGGGCATCTGACCCCAGTGTCCGCGGCCTCTGATGGGGGCCGGGGAAGCTGATGCAGCCTCCCTTCGCTGCTGCCCCAGCCCTAGGGGTGGGAAGGTGCAAGCTCTCTCTGCAGGGCGTCTGGCATGTCGTGGCGCCCAGTGGCTGTGGCACGGAATTGAGACCCGGCAGACTGAGCAGATGTAGCAGCAGGGCGCTGCCGGCGACGCCACGGAGGAGGCAGAAGAGGCGGAGGCTAACGCGGTGGTCAGAGCGTTGCTGGTGGCTCAGTTGGTAAAGAATCTGCCTGCAATGTGGGAGACCTGGGTTCAGTCCCTGGGCCGGGAGGATCTCCTGGAGAAGGGAATGGCAACCCACGTCAGTATTCTTGCCTGGAGAATCCCACGAATAGAGGAGCCTGGTGGGCTGCAGTCCGTGGGGTCACAAGAGTCGGACACGACTGAGTGACTGGTGCTAATCCTATGAATAATCCCAAGTGCAGTTTAAGGGTCTGTTGCGGTTAAGGGAGGAGCAATCCCAGAACTTGGGCTTTGTCTCCTAGGATGAGGGAAGGCCGGGGTCCGTGAGGATGAGGTCAGGACCCTTCAGGGAGCAGACAGCAGAGTGCTGGGGGTCTGTCAGGGAGACCCAGCCGGGTAGGGCAGGAGACCCCACAGGCTGAAGAAGGTGGGCAGTGGCTGGACGGCTTCCTCTAGGCACCACGTCCGGCTGAAGTGACCGAGGGATGCCTGGCTCTTGTGGTTTCCACTGTCCCCCAGCCACGGCCCTCCTCGGCCTCTGGAGCTTCTGCTGAGAGCCTGCCATTACTTGTGCCCCAAGGGAGCATCACATTCCTGGAGGGGAGTCGAGGCCGGACCCCCAGCCCGACGCTGCCCCTTCTTGAAGCCACCTCCACGCCCCACAGGGCCCCCTGCCCTCCTGATCTCCGTGTGACACCAGACGGGACCAGGCCTCTGGGAGACCCACCCCTCCACCGGGGACCGGGGATCTGAGCCTGGGTGGGTTGCAGAGCAACAGCAGCCCCCCGGGAGGCAGGCCTGATTGCTGAGCGGAGGTGGGGAGCTGGGTACTGGGGATTCACAGCCCAGCCTCCTTCATGTTTAGGTGCTCTTAGCGATGTGTGTACCTGTGCATGCCTGGGTGTGCAAGCAGGAGTGTGCAATGGGGTGTGCGTGCCTTAGCGCGTGTCTTTGTGAGACCCGTAGTCTCGAGGCTGTGGGAAAAGGAGGGAGGGAGGGAAGGATGCCTTGATGAACCCTTCCAGTCTCCAGGATGCAGTTCACTGTGTAGATGGGGAAGCTGGGCTCACGGTGCATCCTGCCTGCAGCATCGCAGGGAGAAGGCGTTTCCCTGGGCCTCCCGGCTCCGAGTCCAGGCACTCCCCCAAGCCCTCTGCCCCTAATCACACATTTCTCTGTCCTGATGGACCACGTGCGTGGTCCTCTTGTGCGGAGCTGCAGGCTCACCGGCCGTCCCTACTCCTGGGGCAGGTTTGGGGCAGCTGTGCGGAGGCCCCAGGCGGATGCAGCGCGTATGCAGGGCAGAGCCTAGGCCTGCGGGGCTGAGGGTCAGGGGGAGGTGGTTGTGGGAAGGGGAGTGGGTGCCGGGTGGACCCCACCCGGTTGGCTCAGCACCGGAGGTTGAGGGTCCCAAGTCCCCTGCATTCCTCCTGCTGTGTCCCCATCACCAGGAGGGGTGCCTGGGCAGCCCCTGACCTGCAGCCTCATTGGAGGCCTTCCCCACCGGGCTTGCTCAGAGAGAGAGGGCGACGTTCCTCCTTGCAAAAGACTCGGTGGAAAGAGCTGGGGGACAGAGGGTGCGTCAGGCTTCCCGCCCCAGTCCCTCACCAGCCTCGTGGCCCTGGGGACATTTATTATCCCCTCCGAAGCCTTGGGCTTTTCACCTGTAACAGGGCACCCACCAGACCGCCCAGGCTGCCACAGCGAAGTACCCCAGACGGAGGCTTAGACAGAAGACCTCCATTTTCTCAAAGATCCAGAGGCTGGACGTCCAAGAGCAGGGCGTTGCAGGGCTGGTCCCGGGGCTTGCAGGCGGCCGCCTCCTCCCGGGTGCTCAGTGGTCCTCCCCGGGTGCCCAGTGGTCCTCCCCGGGTGCCCAGTGGTCCTCCCCGGGTGCTCAGTGGTCCTCCCCTGTTGGTGGCTGTCCTCATCTCCTTTCTTGTCTCCCTGTCCGGTTGGGTGTGTCCACCCGCATGGCTTCATATAGACGGTTCACGTCTTTAAGGCCCTGTCTCTAAATGCAATCACACTCTCAGGTCCTGGGGTGGGCCTTCAGCATGGCAATTTGGGGGTTGTTGTTCGGTTGCTAAGGCGTCGAGCTCTTTGTGGCTCCGTGGACCGCAGCCCAGCAGGCCTTCCTGTCCCCCACTCCCTCCCAGGGTTTGCTCGAGTTCACGTCCATTTGGTCACTGATGCCATGCCACCGTCTCATCCTCTGGGGGCCTACAGCTCAGTCCCTGAGGGGCGTGATATGAGCAGCAGCCTCAGAGGTCTGCTGTGAGGATTAACCATCGCAGAGCGTGGCCTGGTCTGGGGTTGTCACACATTGTATCTGTGACCCTCAGGCCCGCGGGGAGCACAGACCCGTGCCCCGGGGGAATGGGGGGGTCCCAGGGCTTGGAGCGTGGCCTGGGTGGGCGCTTAGCTGGGCGCAGCTCTCTCAAGCCTGCCCTGTCCACTCCACTGCAGGAAAGGGCAGGCATGCACCGTCTCCAAGGGCGCTTTCCACACCCTTGGACCAGCGGGCAAGGCCCGGCCCTAGCACGAGTAGGGCACATAGCAAAGCCCTGCACTGCCTGGACGGGGAAGCCGCCACTGCAGCAGGGCTGGGGCGCACCCGGGCTGAGGGTCCTGTGTGTCGCGAGCTCCCGGCCGCCTGGCCCCCGGGCGGGAGAGGAGGTGGGCCTGGCCTGAGCAAGGGAAGGGTCCCCGGCCCCGCCTGCAGCCCCGCACCCGCCCCGCCCACTGAGCCGCCGCCTCCCGAGCTGGCAGCCAGGACGGGCTGGGTGCCTGAAACCGCTCCTAAAAAGGAATCGGGCTGCGGCGGCCCGGGCTATTTTTAGACAATTGTGTTGAAAAATTCCCAGAGTACAAGCAGCATCACGCATTTTCTTCTTCAGGAAGAGGGTAGAGAGGGAGCAAGTGGATGCCCCCTCCGCTGGGAGGGTCCCTGCAGCGCGGAGCCCGGGGCCTCGGGCTCCCCTCCGTCCCTCCTCGTCCTGGGTTTTCAAGGGGCCGGGGGCCACGATCACCCCAAGTTACAGGTGAGGAGACGAGGCCGCTGGCCCTTGTCATCATCCTCAGTCTTTACTTAAAAAAAAAAAGGCTTAACATTTTTGTTTCTATTCCTTTAAAAAATAGTTTAATGGAATATAGTTGATTTACAACGTTGTGTTAGTTTCAGGTACAGCACAGTGACTCCGTCATACATATACGCGCGTATCTATTCTTCAGAGTGTTTCCCATATAGGCCGTTACAGAGCATTGAGTAGGCGTCCCTGCGCTGAGCAGTTCCGTTCCGTTCGTTCAGTCGCTCAGTCGTGTCCGACTCTTTGCGACCCCGTGGACTGTAGCCTACCAGGCTTCTCTGTCCATGGGATTTTCCAGGCAAGAATACTGGAGTGGGTTACCATTTCCTTCTCCAGGGGATCTTCATCTATTTCATATATAACGATGTGTATATGGGGCTTCCCTGGTGGCTCGGCAGTAAAAGAATTTGCCTGAGATACAGGAGACGTGGGTTTGATCCCTGGGTTGGGAAGATCCCCTGGAGAAGGAATGGCAACCCACTCCAGCATTCTTGCCTGGAGAATCCCATGGTCAGAGGAGCCTGGCAGGCTGCAGTCCATGGGGTCACAATACAGCTGGACATGATTTAATGACTAAACAGCAAACTGTGTTTAAGTCACTTCCAATCTCCAGATTTATCCCTTCTCCTTTCCCCACGGGTAACCGTAAATTTGTTTTTTACATCTGTGACTCTTATTATTTTTTTTAATTCTTAAAATGACACAAATGGACTTATTTACAAAACAAAAGCAGGTGCACAGACTTATGGCGGCCAGAGGGGAAGGGTGGGGGTCTGGGGGGGACATGGACACACCGCTGTATTTAAAGTGGATGACCAGCAAGGACCTGCTGTGTAACATACAGGATTCTGCTCAACGTTATGGAACAGCCTGGATGGGAGGGGAGCTTGGGGGAGAAAGGATACACGTGTGTGTGTGTGGCTGAGTCGCTTCCCTGTTCACCTGAAACCATCACAGCATTGTTAATCAGCTATACTCCCACATAAGTTAAAAACCCCAGCTTTATTGGGAGTATAATTGATGCACAGTAAGCTGCACATAATTAAATACTTCGATTTGATATGACCTACATTTAGACCAATGAGGCCAGCACCACAGTTCAGACAGTGAGCACAGCCGTCAGCCCTAGACCCCCGACCCTCGCTGCAAGCCCAGCCCCCATTCCCGGTTCCCTCCTCCCTGGGAACCACGTGTCTGCAACTGACTTGCTTGCGTTTTGCAGTGTTTCCTGTCAACAGAATCGCATGGTCTGCGCTCTCTATGACTGGCCTCATCATCGCTCTGCTGAAAGACACGCATGCTGTTGTGTGTGTCAATCGCCATTCCTTTTTATTACCCCAACTATCTCATTACGTGAATGGACTGCGGTTTGTTTCTCCGTTCATGTGTTGATGGATACTTGAGCTGTCTCCAGTTTGGGGCTATTATGAATAAAGCAGCTCTGGACATTCATGGACAAGTCTTTGTGTGGACAGATGTTTCCCTTATGGTAAATACGCAAGAGAGGAATTTCTATGTTTAACTTTTAAAGAAACTGCCAAACTGTTTTCCAAGGTGGCGGCACTGTTTTACATTCCCACCAGCAATACCCAAGGGCTCCAATTTCTCCACTTTGAAGCCAACATTTGCTCTTGTCTGTCTTCTGGATTACAGACGCCCTAGCGGGTGTGAAGTGGTATCTTGCAGTGATTTTGATTTGCATTTCCCTCATGACTAAGGATGTTGAACATCTTTCCATGCGCTTGTTGGCCCAGATTGCATTTCTTCCTTAAATAAGCGTTTAATGTGGGGATAGTTTCAGATTTACTAAAAAGTTGCGAAGATAACATACTCATATACTGCTCACCAGTTTCCCCTAATAGTAACCCCTGATATCCCCTGGGGTATTTGTCACAACTAAGGAACCAGCACTGCTACATTGCCATTAATTAATCTCTACTTTTATTCAGAGGTCACCGGTCCGTTACACTGATTGGAACCAACACCATGTTATATTCTCCTGTTTCCATAGGCTTCTCTGGTTTGGGTCCGTTTCTCTGACTTTCCTTGTTTTCCATGCTTTTGACAGATATTTTGTAGAAAGTGCTTCAACTTGGGTTTCTCTGATGTTTTCTCACGGTTAGGGTGGTGGGTTTTGGGACCAAGAGCCTTCTCTTCCCTTCATATCGAGGTGCGTGCTGTCCACGTCACCAACCCCTGGTGACGACCTGATCACCGGCTCAAGGCGCCGTCTGCCAGTCGCTCCCCACCGCTGTTACTCTCCTCTTTCCAGACTCTGGTCTTTGCAAAGGAGCTGCTGGGTCCAGCCAGCACGTAAGCTCCCTAAGCCTCACTTAGATCCGAGCGTCTTCTGTGCCAGGCCCTTCACGCCAACACACCGACACTCCTTTAACCTTCAGCTCCACCACGGTCCCTCTGGGAGAGGCTCCAGTTACCCCTAAACTCAGCGACGATTAGAGTTACAAAGGACGGCTCATTCAAAGCCTTTCTCACACTCTTAACAGATGAGGGAAGTGAGGCCCGTAGAGAGAGGTGACTCACTCATCACAGAGGTGGTCTTGGGGCCCTGGGCCAGGGCAGAGGTCTAGAAGGGTGCCCTCCCTGGTCCAGAGCAGGCATCTGTTGGTGGATGAGTTGGGCATGTGAGGGCTGAAGGGTACAGACCTGCTTGTGATGCAGTTTCTCTATGAGCAGTGAAGAGCCATCAGGACACACGTGCCACCCAGGTGCCCGCCCATCAACAACCTCCCCACCCCCGCCCCGGCCAACCCTGCTGGGGGTCTGCAATGCTCCCAAACTGGCCATACAGCAGAGAGGCTGGCTCCATGCAACCCTCCAAGGCCAGGTGCCTGCCCATCAACGCCCCCCACCCCCGCCAACCCTGCTGGGGGTTTGCAATGCTCCCAAACTGGCCATACAGCAGAGAGGCTGGGAGTCTGCAATGCTCCCAAACTGGCTATACTGCAGAGAGGCTGGCTCCACGCAACCTTCCAAGGCCAGGTGCCCGCCCATCAACACCCCCCCGCCCCGGCCAACCCTGCTGGGAGTCTGCAATGCTCCCACCCTGGCCAACCCTGCTGGGGGTCTGCAATGCTGCCAGACTGGCCATACCGCAGAGAGGCTGGCTCCACGCAACCCTCCAAGTGCTTGGGGCCCCACAGTGAGCAGACACGGTCACAGCCTCCCATGTGAGTATAAACCGGGAGGGCAGTGTATTCACACACATCAAGGGCATCAGGCATGTTAATGGTTTTGCTCTGGTTCCCTCAGGGAGGCCATGGATGGATCATGGAGTTGGATCCTGGATGGAATACAGGTTACGCTCTTTCGAGAGGCCCTTTACTACCCCGAGTCTCTGTTTTCTGATTTATAAAATGAGGGTGGATTTGAGAAATGCTTTTTTTGGTGAAATGGGTGGTGGTAAAGTGTGGGTCAATCCACAATCAGGGTGGACAGGTCAGCAAACTTGTACAGGTGCCTCTCATGCGCCCAGTAGCCCCCAGCCCTGCATACCTAGGACCAAGCCTCCGTCTAGTTCTGTGTCCAGACGCCTCGGAGGTTTTTGTTCCCTGGTGAGACTAGGGGAGGGGGAAGCTGAATTCTGCTGTCGAATCCTGCTGCGTCCGCTCTAGCGGGCTCTCAGAGGAGATGCCAGAGAACAGGGCCGGCCCGTCCAGGCTGGGCGCCCGCTTTGGACCCCGCTTGCTGACGGAACTCTTCTTGCCGCTCGGTGTCACTGCCTCGCAGAGGGGTCCCCTGGCCACCCGATGAAATAACCACCCACCCATCGCTTAGGACTTGCTCCCAGCAGCGTCATCTACCCGGTAATTATTTCATTTATTTACCTCTGTGTGCTGTCTGCCTCCCTAATTCCCACCTAGCCTGTGAGATCCCAAGCCCACAGGAAGTGCCTGAAATTTGGTATCTAATAAAGGAAGTCACCCCTGGGACTCAGCTCCACAGCAGACAGGGCGCCCAGGAACCTGGGGAGTCTGGGCGGGGGTCTCCCTACCTGGCAGCTGCACCCTCCTGGAGCCGCTGAGTCAGCAGAGCTGGGGTGAAGCTCCGTCTGGAATGCCCTCCTTCTGGCCGCGGCCTTGGGGTGCGGCCTGGGGAGGGATGAGAAAACCCACTGGAGGCGATAGGCGTGTTAAATGGCACGGACGACGGGGCACACGTGCCGGCTGAGAGCAGGGCTGCTTTTGCACACACCCGAAATCTTTGCAGTGGCCTCGTCCTTCCCATTTGATGGATGAGAGAACTGAGACTCAGAAGTAGGGACCCCCTCCCCCCAAGGTTCTTCGGAGAGTGGGCGTCCAGGCCCAGATTCCAACCCTGGGCCCAGAGGCCGTGGACACGGACCTGCCTCGGGCAGCTGCAGACGCAGGATCCGCGGCTGGGGGCTGGCCTCCCGCTCCTGGGCTCCGCACTGGGTGGCAAGGGCTGGGGTGTCAGCGGCGGCTCTGGGGGCAGCCCTGTGGGCAGGGCGCCCAGCCTGAGCTGCCGGCTTTCTCAGGCGGAGAGGGGAGGCCGTGAGGCTTCCTGTGGCTGCAGACAGTCTTGTGGGGAGGCGGGGACGGAGCCTCCGTCCCTCAGCCTGGCCCCCCTCGGCCAGGCGGCGTGCTTCCTCGAGGATACGGTAGGGCTCACAGCTGGGAGGCCGAGAGTCACCCCCACACGAGACGGGCCCTGCAGGCCCTTCCCCTGGGGCGACCTGACTGCCGGGGCTGGGAGTCTCACCAGGCCTGAGACCCGCAGCCCCCGGGTCACCAGGAAGCCCTATTGTCCTCGGGGGCCAGGGGGCCACCGGCTGGAGACAGAGGAGGCAGGGGCGGCCGGCTGGGGAGCCCCCTCCCCACGGCCTGCCCCATGCTGGCCCGAGCCTCTGGGGGCCTGGCCCCCGGGTCCCCACGGCTGCCCGCTGACCCATGCCCCAGCTGGAAGGGCAGGCTGAGCGGGGGTCCTGGGCACAGAGGGCCGGTGACTCGGGTCACCCCAGGCAGGCACAGAGCTGGGACGGGTCCCCGGGGTGCAGCCCCAGAGACCCCCGAGGAGCCCCCACCTGCCCCAGACGCTGGCGGCCGGCCCTTCCCCGTCCCATCCGGTGGTGGCGGGCTAGGGGTGGCAGGAATGAGCTGATCGCCAGCGGGGGGGCACGGCTGGCGGTGGGGACAGTGGCCGTGCTGAGCGTCCGTCCCCGGGTAGCGGCCGTCTGTCTGTCCACTTGGCGGGAGGCTGGGGTCCCCCGGCCCAGCAGGGTCTGCCCGGGGCCCGGCTGCACCCGGACAGGACCGCACGGGCTCAGGAGCTGTGATCCAGGGCGTGGGTGCCTCCCGAGAGGAGCGGGTGAGGCCGGAGTGGCCGGTGGCCCCGCTGGGGCGGGGGCGGGCAGGGGTAGGAGGGGGCCTGCGGAGACGGGGCCCTTGGGGGAGGCGGAGACGGGCGTCCTGCGGTGACCCCTTCTGCCGCCCCCTCAGCTGCTGCCCGCTCGGCGGGGGAGCTGGGGGCCGCGGGGCCGGCCCGGCTGCGGACGTGGTGAGTCTGCGCCGGGTGCCCGGAGCGACAGCGTGAGGACTGACCTCCAGAGACGGGCACCCCGGGACGACCGCGTGACCCCGAGGAGCTGGGGGACCGTCCGGAGGAGCCGGGCCGCCCCGCGCTCACAGCCCCTGCAGGCGGGCCAGGGCCGGGGCGAAGCTCTCCCCTCCCGCTGGGCGGCCGAGCCCACGCCCTGCGCGTCCGGACAGTGAGCCGGCCCGGAGGTCCTCGCTTGGAAGACGGCCTCCCCGCCCCCGGGCCCCGCCCCGTCCTCCAGCTCGAGGGGCACGCTGAGCCCCTGGCCTCAGGGCCCAGGGCTGGGACTGCAGGAACCGGGCTTCTCCGACGCGCGGTGGGCGCCTTGCTCCGCAGCTGCAGGCCTTCCCTCCGCTCTTGATCCCCCGCCAGCCTGGCCTTCCCTCCTCTCTGCCCAAACAGCTCGCCTCAGCGGAATTGCACCTTCTCACAGCTCTGAAGGCTGGACGTCAATCATCGGGAGAAGGGCAGGTTCGGCCTCTGGTGAGAGGTCTCCTGCTGGCTCCCTGACTGCGGCCTCGGCCGTGTGTGAGCTCTCAGCTTCTCTTCTTACAGGGCCACTAACCCTACTGGGTCAGGGGCCCTCCCTTCTGACCTGATTTAACCTTGATTACTCCCTTGGAGGAGCCATCTCTGAATACACACACTGGGGGTTAGGGCTTCAACAAATACATTTGGGAGGGCGCACAATTCAATCCGGGGCTTCCCAGGGGGCTCAGTGGGAAAGGACCTGCATGCCAGTGCAGGAGATGCCAGAGATGTGGGTTTGATCCCTGGGTCAGGAAAATCCCTGCAGGAGAAAGTGGCAACTCACTCCACTGTTCTCGCCTGGAGAATCCCATAGACAGAGGAGCCTGGCGGGCTACAGTCCATGGGGTTGGAAAGAATCAGACACAGCTGGGAACACACATACACAGGTCAATCCGGAGCTGGGAGCACACGCACAATTCAATCCATAGCATTTCTTGTTGATATCATTGCTGATGTCTGCATGGGCAAACCCAAGGGTCAATTCCTAGATGTGCCCTACCGGAACTATGGGGCATGAACACAGCCAACCAACCACCCATTCCTCCCTAAAATTGGGTCTTCACTTGGCCTCGGAGACCCCGGTCTCCTTTGGCGCTAAGAGGTCTCGCCCTGGCTTCAGTGTGGGGTCCACCTTGCCCGACTCCCCACGTTGTTTGGAGTTGGGGTGCGTGACACGGGCCTGGCTTGGCTCATCCTTCACTCGGTCAGGGAGCTAGGTCCCGCAGGCCGCGTTACAAGCCTGAATGCCGCAACTAAAAAGACCCCACGTGCTGCAAGTAAGAGCCCACATGCGCAACTCAGACCTGCTTCAGACAAACTAAAAAAAGAATAGAGGACACTCAGGGCTGTCAGAGGGCTTCCCCAGTGGCTCAGCTGGTGAAGAATATGCCTGCAATGCGGGAGACCTGGGTTCGATCCTGGGTTGGGAAGATCCCCTGGAGAAGGGAAAGGCTGCCCACTCCAGTATTCTGGCCTGGAATTCACTCCAGTATTCTGGCCTGGAGAAGTCCATGGACTGTGTAGTCCATGGGGTCGCAGAGAGTTGGACATGGCTGAGCGGCTTTCACTTTCAGGACTGTGAACGAGTGGATAGCTGGGCTCGCGGTAGAAGCAGGAACCACTGCAGTGCGAGGGGGCTGGGTCATGGCGCTGGGAGAGGTGGAGAGGCCTCAGATGGGATTTGCAGAGAAATAACAGGATTTCCTGAACAGTAGAAGGCAGAGGGGGTGGGTGGGGTTAAGGACCAGGAGAGGCGTTTAGGAGGAGCTCCCATGTGGGGAGCTACGAGTCTGATAATTCCCTGTGCTTCTCAGGCCCCTTTCAGACAGAGATGACGGAAATCTACACTGCTGGCTCTAAGCGAAACAGAGAACGTATTGGTACCAGGATGGAAAGGTCTGGGGCTTTAGTTCTCAGTGATGACCCTGGAGTCTCTCTACCGCTCCACCGTCAGCTCCGAGCTGGCATCAATCCCAGGCAGGCCGTCCCATGCCGCCAAATGGCCACCAGCAGACCCAAACTGGCATCTCAACAGGATGTCAAACCCAACAGAAAAAGAGGCTTCTTCCTAAAGTTTTAGTAACACAAGTCCTAGAGGGGCCTTCCATTGGTCAAGCCTGGACCAAACATCCAAATCCACTTCAGTTCAGTTCAGTTACTCAGTCATGTCTGACTCTTTGCAACGCCATGAACCACAGCACTTCAGTCCTCCCTGTCCATCACCAACTCCCAGAGCTACCCAAACTCAGGTCCATTGAGTCTGTGATGCCATCTAACCATCTCATCCTCCGTCTTCCCCTTCTCCTCCTGCCCTCAATCTTTCCCAGCATCAGGGTCTTTTCAAATGAGACAGCTATTCACATCAGGTGGCCAAAGTACTGGAGCTTCAGCTCCAACATCAAACCTTCCAATGAACACCCAGGATTGATCTCCTTTAGGATGGACTGGTTGGATCTCCTTGCAGTCCAAGGAACTCTCAAGAGTCTTCTCCAACACCACAGTTCAAAAGCATCAATTCTTCTCCAACTCTCACATCCATACATGACTACTGTAAAAACCATAGTCTTGACTGGAAAAGAGTCTGATGCTGGGAGGGATTGGGGGTGGGAGGAGACGGGGACGACAGAGAATGAGATGGCTGGATGGCATCACCGACTCGATGGACATGAGTTTGAGTGAACTCCGGGAGTTGGTGATGGACAGGGAGGCCTGGCGTGCTGTGATTCATGGGGTCGCAAAGAGTCGGACACGACTGAGCGACTGAATTGAACTGAACTGACTAGATGGATCTTTGTCGGTAAAGTAATGTCTCTGCTTTTTAATATGCTATCTAGGTTGGCCATAACTTTTAATTTCATGGCTGCAATCACCATCTGCAGTGATTTTGGAGCCCCCCCAAATAAAGTCTCTCACTGTTCCCACTGTTTCCCCATCTATTTGCCATGAAGTGATGGGACCAGATGCCATGATCTTAATTTTCTGAATGTTGAGCTTTAAGCCAAGTTTTTCACTCTCCTCTTTCACTTTCATCAAGAGACTCTTTAGTTCTTCTTCACTTTCTGCCATAAGGGTGGTGTCATCTGTGTATCTGAGGTTATTGATATTTCTCTTGGTAATCTTGATTCCAGCTTGTGCTTCTTCCAGCCCAGTGTTCCTCATGATGTACTCTGCCTAGAAGTTAAATAAGCAGGGTGACAATATACAGCCTTGACGTATTCCTTTCCTGATTTGGAACCAGTCTGGTTATAACTGTTGCTTCCTTACCTGCATATGGGTTTCTCAAGAGGCAGGTCAGGTCGTCTGGTATTCCCATCTCTTTCAGAATTTTCCACAGTTTATTGTGATCCACACAGTCAAAGGCTTTGGCATAGTCAATGAAGCAGAAATAGATGTTTTTCTGGAACTCTCTTGATTTTTCCATGATCCAGCGGATGTTGGTAATTTGATCTCTGGTTCCTCTGCCTTTTCTAAAACCAACTTGAACATCTGGAAGTTCACGGTTCACGTACTGCTGAAACCTGGCTTGGAGAATTTTGAGCATGACTTTACTAGCGTGTGAGATGAGTGCAATTGCATGGTAGTTTGAGCATTTTTTGGCACTTCCTTTCATTGGGATTGGAATGAAAACTGACCTTTTCCAGTCCTGTGGCCACTGCTGAGTTTTCCAAATTCGCTGACATATTGAGTGCAGCACTTTCACAGCATCATCATGTAGGATTTGAAATAGCTCAACTGGAATTCCATCACCTCCACTAGCTTTGTTTGCAGTGATGCTTCCTAAGGCCCACTTTACTTCTCATTCGAGGATGTCTGGCTCTAGGTGAGTGATCACACCATCGTGAAGATCTTTTTTGTATAGTTCTTCTGTGTATTCTTGCCACCTCTTCTTAATATCTTCTGCTTCTGTCAAGTCCATACCATTTCTGTCCTTTATTGAGCCCATCTTACCATCACTAAATTAGAAGGCGCTACGGTTCTGGATGAAAAGATTGGACCTCTGAGTTCATGCTGAGCCATGTGGATGGAGCCTGGGCTCTCCTGAGAGGTGGGACATTCTGGAGGGGAAGATGCTGGATAGGCAGACAGGAGCCATCAACATGCGCTGACGTGCACAGGATTTTCCCCAGGTAAAGTCCTGGCACGGAGCTGGCCTGGGAGAGAGTGGCTGGTTTGGAACCTGGACTGTTATCCTCGGGGGGCCCGGGTCTCCTGCCGTCTCAGTCCTGATCTGGGTGGGTCTCCCTCCACAGTCCTGCACAGGCTCTCAGGCTGGATGCTCACCCTCCAGCCAGAGGTACCCACTGCCCCAGTGGGCACCGCCCTTTCTCGCCAGTGCCTCACACTGCAAGTCCCATGACAATGACCACCCATGGAAGGCTGCCTGCAGTGGCAGTGCTGACACTGGGCTGCCTACCTGCCCTGCCCACAGGGAGCTTTTGCCTGTAGTCTCTCCCCAGACGTCAGCTGCACCTTCACTGGCCTGCTCAGTGAGTCAGGGAAGTCATGCCCAGCTTAGGCAGGGGTTCTTGAGGCTTCAGGGTACCCCCAGCAATGTGGGGCCACTACACTGATGCTCAGCCAACCAGCTCTGGGGGATTAGGGAGGCCTGCTCAACTTCTCTCCGGTTCTTGGTCTCTACTGTCCATTCTGTTGGGTGGAGCCTTCAGCTTCACGTTTGGCTCCAACCCCCTCATATGCCCTCTCCTTATGGTGGCAAGAGGGCTGCTGCTGTTCCAGCCTCACAACTCAGGTTCAAGTCCAGTGGGAGAGGGACAGTCTTTCCTTGCAGCTCCCATCCTAACTGGAGCACTTCAGGTCACATGCTCACTCCTGATCCTCTGTTGGAGGGAACAGCTAGATGTTGACTGGCCAGGCCTGAGTCATATGCTCCAATTCCAGGCAACAAGGGAAAGGAGAATTCCCCCACTAACATCAGGGGCTGACCTCCTCGATCCAAGGGCTGACCCGTCCAGGGCGGCTCCCAGGCACCGAAAGCTCCCTCTTCTATGAACGGAGTCTTAAGCTTTCTCTGGTCTGTGGGTTTACATGAAAAGCACAAGCCGTGGGTCCATTTAAAAATCATTTTTTTATTAACATCATCTTTCCATTCAGCCAAGTGTCTGTAATGTATAAGGAATGTCGGTAAATATTCCATTTGAAGCTTCTTTGTACATATTTCCATCGATAAATAAACTCTGAATTCACATAAAAAAGTTAAACTTAAATAACTCATATTTCCTTCTCTTGTAACAGGCATATATTGGCAAAATATAAATATTCTTGGACTCAGGATTTGTTCTAAGTGAGGACAGTAATTTATCACATGGTACGATTATTGACAACAAAACCAAGAAATTGTCAGCTGGTGTCCTGGCTTGGACTAGTTACTGAGGTGGGAAACAGAAAATTCACATTTGGTTTCTGGGCGAAGGATAGAGCAAGAGTGGTGATGGGAGCCGGGGGGAGAGAACAGTATACTCTGCAGCTCTGATAAAAATAATCTGCTCTGCCACTGAATTTTAACTTTGAATACATTCTTCTACATTTGCGGATTAATTCCATAATCATGTTACTTAAAACTCGGATGTCAACTAACAAAATATGGCACGTAATCCATTTAGAACCACGTCAGTAGATTCGAGAACTATCATCGGGCTGGCGGGAACGGCAACAGAAAAGCACGTGGAGGGCGGTGACTGGGGGTCGGCTGGATGAGTCCACGGCGGTCGGTCGCACACTCGCCCGGGCCTCTCGCGGCGGGGAGGCCGGGCCGCTCAGAGCCGCGGGGGACGACGGTGAGCCGGCTGCTCAGAGGGCGCGGGGGATGATGGGAGGGCACGGCGCGGGGGATGATGGCCGGCGGGCCGCTCAGAGGGCGCGGGGGATGATGGGAGGGCACGGCGCGGGGGATGATGGCCGGTGGGCCGCTCAGAGGGCGCGGGGGATGATGGGAGGGCACGGCGCGGGGGATGATGGCCGGCGGGCCGCTCAGAGGGCGCGGGGGATGATGGGAGGGCACGGCGCGGGGGATGATGGGGAAGGGCAGGGCGGGGCGGCTCAGAGCGCGCGGGGGATGATGGTCGGCCGGCCGGAGGGCACGGCGCGGGGGATGACGGTCGGCCGGGCGGCTCAGAGCGCGCGCGGGATGACGGTGAAGGGCACGGCGGGGCTGCTGGCCTCCAGCTCCAAGGCCGTCAGGAAGCACTCGGTGGCCGCCGCGTCGTTGCCCTGAGCCTGCAGGACCTCGCCCAGGCCGTTCCAGACCTCGTGGGCCGTGGAGTTCACCTGCACCGCGTCCCGCAGGATCTTCTCGGCCAGACTATAGCGGCCCAGCTGGTGGAGGATCAGGGCCTGCAGAGGCAGACAGACACAGTCAGTGAGAGACAGGACGCTCTGGACTCCGCGCTGCCCCTGAGCTTCCGCACGCTCCTCAGAGGCAGGCAGGTGTCTCCGCCGGGCCGGGCGCAGTGGAAGTTCACGTTTTTCCTGCGCTCAGGGCGGGAGTCAGAAGGATCTCTCAAACCGTGAACCATCCGAAGTCACCGGCATTCAGCCATTCGTGAACAACAGCAACAACAAAAGGTCATTTCAAAAGGTTCGCCCGGGAATGCGCCACGTGGAACGGCCACGGTCTGCCTGTGCTGACTCATGGGCCACGGCTGACACCCGCCCACACTGAGGGGTGTTTGCCATCTTTTACTTTTTTTTAACCTCGAGAAAAGTCACAACAAACAGAACAGAAATGTCAGTTGCTCACAGTCCCCACCCTGGCCGCACCTCAATCTCACTGTCCCCTCCAGGCTCGGTGCCCCCCACAGCTGTCGCTTCAGTTTTAATCAGAGCGCATGTGTTGGTCCCCAAACATTCCATCCTAATCATGTTTCCAGGTTGTGCATCTATCTCCACAACTGCTGTGTCTGTATTTCATCCGACAGACACTCTCATTTACTCAAGGATTCCCTCGCGGGGAGACACCCAGGCTTCCCAGTCTCAAGCGACTGAACACCCCCGCCCCTTGCATCGGCGCCAGGCCCTCGGGGTTGCCTCTTTGCATGTCGGGGCTGAACGGGGGGGTGGGGGGGGCAGAGCCCTCCTCGCCGCTTTCCGCTTTCTGGGTGTTACGGGCCATCTTGGCCTGCACTACTTCAGACGAGCTTCAGGGTCACTTTGTGAGTCCCTCTCGCTGTGCGCGATCGCTCTCAGAGCAGGGAGAAGCTGACACCTTTACAAAGCTTCGTCTTCCTGCTCAGAATGCGGCCTGGCCTCTGGGCCTGCAGACCTCAGCCCTGCACGTTCTCTCCGTGCCTCGTGTGTGGCGGGGCTGAGGCCGCCCTGGTTTCCTCAAGGCTGCACCTCACCAGGGGCCAAGGGCAGAGCCAGGCTGTGCTACCCGAGGGTCAGCTGCGGCCCCAGCCACAGCTGCCAGCGCCCTGAGCCCACACTCCAAGGGCTCTGGCCTCCGAGATGAGCTTCTGGAGCGGATAGGGGTGCCCTCGGCAGGCAGCAGCCAGGCCCTGAGGGCTGTGGCCTGGGTAGTTCTCAGGACCAGAGAGCACCCTGACTGCCCAGAGCTGTCGGCACCTCTGAGCACCCGACACGGGGCAGCGAGGCTGACCCGGGAGCCTGTGGTCAGAGGGTGACGGCCGGGACGCCCGCGGCCTCGGCAATGAGTGCGCCTTGGTCCTGGCAGGGCAGGTTCCTGAGTGAGGAGGAGGAGCAGGAGGGCTTGGGCGGAGGGAGGCTGTCCTCCCCGGGCAGAGGACGGTAAACCCAGGGTTAGGGCCCCTTCTCGGAGGAGAAAACTGCATGGAAAACAGCATGAGTTTCCTTCCTTAGTAACATCATCATACCTAATGACATCACAGGGGCTTCCTTGGGGGCTCAGACAGTAAAAAGTCTGCCCAAAACGCGGGAGACCTGGGTTTGAGCCCTGGGTTAGGAAGACCCCTGGACAAAGGAAGGGCTACCAGCTCCAGTATTCTTGCCTGGAGAATCCCCTGGACTGAGGAGCCTGGTGGGCTACGCCCATGGGGTCGTAGAGAGTTGGACACGACTGAGCAGCCAAGCACAGCACAGCACAGCAGACAGGCTCAGAAAGGCCCAATGTCTCGCCCGAGGTCACAGGGCCCAGGAGTGTGGCGCTGGCAGGCCAGCCTGAGGCCCCAGTCCTGTCCTCCCACCTCAGCTTCTCAGCGCTCACTGCCGCCGCTGGCATCCCCCCGGGCACCAACCCAGCTCTATCTGAGCAGAGGGGCGCCCGCTGTGCTGTGTGTCCCTCCCAGCCCTTCTTCCCGCTGCTGTGATGGGGTGGCTCCCCTCCAGAGCACAGCCTTTCTCCCGTTTTTCTGCTGTTCGGGAGCACCCTGCATATTCACTAAAGGACCAGGGGGCTCCTTGCCTTTCTCTGGGGGCCACAGGCCGGCAGTCATCTTGAGGCTCAGGGTGGTTGCAGACACCGAAGGACTGGGGGTCCTGTTGGCCAGAAAGCAGACCCGTGAGACGAGACTCAGGGGCACCAGGACCTTGGCCCAGCGGGGCCTGGAGGTGGCCGCTCCTAGCAGCGACGCTCTGACCCCACCCTGCTGCATTGGGACAAGGACACCAGTCCTCCAGCCGGGAATTCTGTTTCGAAAGTGGTGGCTGCTGGACCTTGGGGGCTCCAGGGGCACAGGGCAGGCGCAAGGGCACCCCTCCCAAAATGCCTGCAGGAACCAGCTGTGGGCTAATCCAACCCACCGTCCTCAGGGCTGGCCAGCTAAGGGCCTTGTGATTCTCTAGGGTTCTTACTGGCTTGGGAATTTCCAGCCCATTCCTGGACTTATATTTCGAACGTAAGAACAGGCTCCCATTTCCAGATGACCTTGAAGCTTCCTGAGCAATTTGTTTAGTGGAATTAATTCCTAACGCTGGGGCAGCTTGGGGAGGCATCACATACTTTCCAGGGACTGCCAGCTCATGCTTGGCAAGGGAATGAAAAATCGGCCTCTCCCCAGTCCCCCAGTGAGCCAAGGGTGGCTTGGAAATCAGGCACAGAGGGAGGGCAACCAGAGCAAGCTCCGGCCGGGGTCTGAGTCAGTGCTAGGGGCCAGCATAGCTGGCAGGTTGGCCAGAGGTGGGCTGGCACCTGGACACCAGGCACCTGGTGCCTGGCCATCGGGACCAACGCACCTCCGGAGCCCCTCTGCGTCGTGAGGGGCTTCCATGTGCCCCTGTTTCCTGACGCCCCCTTCATTCTTCAGGTCCCGCTTCCTCTCTTCTCTGAAGATAAAGGCCTCACCCCTGAGGCTGGCACTCCGCTGTGCTCACCCTCAGCCAGGCCCCACTTTCTCCCAGAACAGGCCTCTTGGCTCATCCAGGCTGATCCGTCAGCCCAGGTATTTCTGCAGGATGCAGCGTCCACCCCTCCTCCACCGCCCCAACCTTAGTCAGTCCCGTCCGGCCCTCTTGCTGGAGCTCTAGTCCATCTGCCTGAAGCCTTGACAATCCCAAAGTCCAGGCCACACCAACCCCTTATGCAGCACTGTGCATGCGCTAAGTCACTTCAGTCTGTCTGACTCTGCGACCTGGTGGACTGTAGCCCGCCAGGCTCCTCTGTCCATGGGACTCTCCAGGCAAGGATATTGCAGTGGATTGCCAGGCCCTTCTCCAGGGGATCTTTCTGACCCAGGGATCGAACCCACGTCTCTCATGTCTTCTGCACTGCCAGGCAGGTTCTTTACCACTGGCGCTGCCTGGGAAGCCCTTAGGCAGCTCTACCTAGCGGCATATTAAAAAGCAGAGATATTACTTTGCCAACAAAGGTCCGTCTTGTCAAAGCTATGGTTTCTCCAGTGGTCATGTATGCATGTGAGTTGGACCATAGAGAAAGCTGAGCACCAAAGAATTGATGCTTTTGAACTGTGGTGTTGGAGAAGACTCTCGAGAGTCCCTTGGACTGTAAGGAGATTAAACCAGTCCTAAAGGAAATCAGTCCTGAATATTCATTGGAAAGACTGATGCTGAAGCTGAAACTCCAATACTTTGGCCGCCTAATGCAAAGAACTGACTCATTTGAAAAGACCCTGATTCTGGGAAAGATTGAAGGTGGGAGAAGGGGACGACAGAGGATGAGATGGTTGGATGGCATCACCGACTCGATGGACATGAGTGTGAGTGAACTCCGGGAGTTGGTTATGGACAGGGAGGCCTGGCGTGCTGTGATCCATGGGGTCGCAAAGAGTCGGACACAACTAAGCGGCTGAACTGACTGACCCTGTGGCATTTAGCTCCCGCCTCCAGCCCTCAGCGGAGCACGGAACAGAGAATTTGATGACTGACGTATTTCATTACCTTAACAAGCAAGCCCCCCAACCCCCGTCAAAGTCACAAACACTCACCGAGTGACTCTGCGCAAACCCCAGCCATGCCCTGGGGACACAGATGCGGGCAAGAAGCCGTCCTGCTCTCAAAGCTGGGGACCCGGTGACAACCCAGTGTGACTGAGCTGTGTGCCCGGCACTGGGCTCTGCCTCAGCCGCCGGCAGGACCGTGCTTCACGTCTACTGTCTGCGCGTGGCAGCCACCACAGACAGGCCGGCTCCTGCCCGAGACACCTCTGCCGGGGGAAATGCGGACTGAGGCATGGTCGCCACGGCTGGGCCCCCGACGCTGGGCCCCTGCTCCTCCTGAGGGGAGACGTGCAAACGGCCTGCGCCTCTGCCAGCCCTGCTGATGCCGGGGCCACCAGAGATGAGGGCCCGCTGGGGCCGGCCTCCCGAGCAGATAGGAGCCCCCGGGGAAGGTGACTCTCCGTCCCTTTCTTCAGGCACAAATGAACACAGCTTGCTAAGCTTGCAATTATCATAATCAGGTGTTTTGTACAAAGAAGACCTTGGTGAGGCACCACACAGGAAGTGAGGGATTAAATTAAACCTATTCTTGCAAAGGAGACAAAATGGACTTGGCGGGTTTCAGGACAATCAGCCTCTTCCTCTTTCACCGCGTTTATGTGCCTGCGGAGACTGCTGCCCAGGGACGGAGCCCCTGGCTGCTTGCAGGGGCGCCGTGCGGGGGCCCTGGCTCTGGGGAGCGCCTCTGTCCACGCCCAGGACAAAAGCCCCTTGGAGATCTTTTTTTTTTTTTTTAAATTTAAAAAATGTATTTATTTTTCCTTTTTTTGGCTGCGCTGTGCGGCCTGTGGGATCTTCGTCCCCCGACCAGGGATCGCAGCAGTGCCCCCTGTGTTGGAAGCACAGAGTCGTAACCACCAGGCCCCCAGGGAAGAAGTCCTGCCTCTTGGAGATTTTAGACGTCACGGTGGGACTCTGCCCAAGTGCCAAGCCGGCGCTTCGCCTGGGGGTGCACTGGCTGTCGGGACACTGGCCCTGCGGCACCACTGCTGGGGGCTCCTGAGCTGGGGCACCCACCCGGGGCAGCGGAGCGTGTGGAGCCCGAGAGGGTGGAGGCAGGTTGGAGCACGGGTCCCCGGCTCCCTGCACCCCGCGAGCCCAGCTCCGCCCCGGCTCAGAAGACTTGCTCGGGTCCCAGGGGCTCTGCCTGCATCATGTGGACACGGACGGAGACACGGGAGGGCAGCGAGGCCTGCGTGAGGCCTGGGAGGGCTCAGTGAGGGAAGCCTTCGCTGCACTGTCCCGTGGTCAACGCCGCGATTCTGAGCGACAGCGGGGCAGGGGCTCCCGGACGCCCCTGCGCCCTCTCGGCCAGCGCCGCGTTAGGTCAGGGAGCCTCCGATTCGCCTCTGCCTGTGCGGCACCCGGGGCGGCCCAGCACTCCCGAGGGCCTGGGTGAGCGTCTGCTGGACGGATGGAGAGACGGATGAGGGGGCGGCGGAGGCGGCGGAGGAGGGACGGGGCCCAGCTCCCTTCCCTGCGACGTAACCCTGGCACCACCGGGCCAACCTCTCAACAACCCTCCCCCCGTAAGCTTTGCCGGAAGAAACGACCGCACTGGTTGCCCCCAGCCCTCGCCAGCCCCCCCAGCCCCCGCTGCAACCCGGCTGTCCCGAGCCCTGTAGACTCGCCCTTCGTGGTGCGGAGTTTCCAGAGCGATGGAAACGTGACGTCGCCTCTCCGTCAGGAGGTCTGAGCGCCTCTCTGACTTCCGCGCTAGAAAGATGCAGACGGCGTGGGCTTCCTCCCTGAAAACCAGCGTAAAGGCGGCAGGGGCATGCTGAGTCTCTTTACCCCCAGTGCTGCCCCCACCCCCAGCCCCGGAACTTGAATTACTTTTATCTGTGTCCCTAGGTCTGGGTGTCCCGCACTGGAGCTGGCAGGACCCTCAGAGCCTGGGCGGGACCCCCAGAGGATGGTGGGACCCCCAGAGGCCGGGCTGGCCAGGTGATGGGAAATCCTGGGTCCAGACAGGCGATTTCACCATCAGCTGCAGCCTGAGACAAGGACTCATAAATTCAATGAGCTCATGCTCAGAAACAGCAGCATCAACATCACCAAAGCTCAGTGTGACACACCGATCTGACTGAAGAAAGATCAGATCCAGCTGGCCCCATGCGCTATCAAGGGACATCCTCGAGAAGGCAGCTTGGGGCGGCCTGTGCAGCTCAGGCTGGGGTGGGGGGCTGGCAGGGGCGAAGGTGGGCAGGAGGGTCCTGGGGTCCCCAGAAGACGTGGGGTTACTGAGTGTTGTCACTCTGAGGCCCAAGAAAGCTGTCAGTAACGTTCCAGCCCATCTCCAGACTCGCTGCCCTTGATCTGCCATTGCAATCGCGTGCCCTGTTGTTGCCAACGAAAAGGACCTGAGTCTCTGCCAGCCCTCAGGAGAGCACCACGGCGTCCGGAAGGACCTCAGCGCCCCCACCAGCTCCCCACGCTTGCACTTTTCCACTCTAATGGCCAAGAGACTCCCGCTGACTTATTTAAGTCTCCCAGGTTGACTTATTTCTTTATTTTTTTCCGCCTTCCCCAACAACAAGTCAGAAGGAGCAACAGCACGGGGCGGCCGGGAAGTCAGTGCTTCCCCACGAGGTGCCTGTGGTGGAAACTCGGTGCTAATCATCCCCCGAGGGAGGCGATGCCCCGCGTGTGTTTGGGAAGACGGTGCCCCACCCCTCCCCCTGGGGTCCACTCCAGGCCCCGGGACGCCTGGGGGGTGCAGCAGCCCAGGAAGCCACCTGGCCCCCCAGCAGCTGGTGGGGTGGGGATGGTGGGGGAAACATGGCCCCAGAGTCCCAGCCAGTGGAGTGGAGGTTCTCTGTGGTCAGGAAAATAGTTCATACGGGACCACCACATTGCTTGGGCTGCCCTGGTGGCTCAGCTGGTAAAGAACCTGCCTATAATGCAGGAGACCCGGGTTCAATCCCTCGGTCAGGAAGATCCCCTGGAGGAGGAAATGGCAACCGGCTCCAGTATTCTGCCCTGGAGAATCCCATGGACAGAGGAGCCTGGCGGGCTGCAGCCCATGGGTGGCAAAGAGTCGGACATGGTAACTCACACACACACACTGCACTGCTAAGCTTCCTGGGAGAAGCCAACAGCGTGGGGTCCTAAAGACCCCAGCCCCATCCTGGGTCCCAGCCCAGGACCCCTTCCCAATAACCCTGACACACCCCCATGAGGCCCCCGCCTCAACCTGTCTTCAGACAGGGTGGGGGGTCACACCTTTGAAGCATCACTACACTTGGGTCTGAACATTTATCACCAACACAATGAAAACAAAAGCCTGTCCTGTTATTTACAGCAAGGAGTCCTGGCCTCCCCTGGGCTCAGAAGCGTCACAGTGGTGGAGGGCAGGTCCTCTCATGCCAGTTCTGCCATCCACCACCAACTGTCCAGCTTAGGCAGAACCTTCTCTCTAGCCTCTTTCCTGACCTAGAAAATGAAGGGGTGGAGGAGGTGATCTCCAGATGAAAATTCGAGGGTTTGGTCAAATTTTCCACCCAACAAGTAATTTTTGGAGCATCAGTTACATACCAGCAAAGAAGAACTAAAGAGCCTCTTGATGAAAGTGAAAGAGGAGAGTGAAAAAGTTGGCTTAAAACTCAACATTCAAAAAATGAAGATCATGGCATCTGGTCCCAAAACTTCATGGCAAATAGATGGGGAAACAATGGAAACAGTGACAGACTTTCATTTCTTGGGCTCCAAAATCACTGCAGATGGACTGCAGCCATGAAATTCAAAGATGCTTGCTCCTTGGAAGAAAAGCTATGACCAACCTAGACAGCATATTAAAAAGCAGACATTACTTTGACAACAAAGGTCCATCTAGTCAAGGCTATGGTTTTTCCAGTAGTCATGTATGGATGTGAGAGCTGGACTGTAAAGAAAGCTGAGCTCTGAAGAATTGATGCTTTTGAACTGTGGTGTTGGAGACGACTTTTGGGAGTCCCTTGGACTGCAAGGAGATCAAACCAGTACATCCTAAAGGAGGTCAGTCCTGACTGTTCATTGGAAGGACTGATGCTGAAGTCAAAACTCCAATACTTTGGCCACCTGATGTGAAGAGCTGGCTCACTGGAAAAGACCCTGATGCTGGGCAAGATTGAGGGCGGGAGGAGAAGGGGACAACAGAGGATGAGAGGGCTGGATGGCATCACCGACTCTGAGTTTGGGTAAGCTCCATGAGTTGGTGATGGACAGGGAGGCCTGGTGTGCTGCAGTCCGTGGGGTCGCAAAGAGTCGGACACGACTGAGTGACTGAACTGACTGAACTGAGCTACATACCTGGTGCGTATCTGTTCTTTCAGGGCTTAAACTTTAATCGGAGAAATAAGCAGCAAACATGGCAGGCGGCCTCTTTCCTGCCATCAGCAGGGCAGAGTGCCCACGGAGGGCCAGGAAGGGGGCTGGGAAGGGCTGCCTGGGGGGAGGCCCTTGTGCGTGGGGGGCCCTCCAGCAGTAAGACGGACACAAATGGGAGAGTGACCCGGAGGCGTGGCCCCTTCCACCGCGAGGCCCAGCATGGGTGGGAGAGAGAAGGGGTCTCTCTCTGAGTCTGGGAGACCCTGGGGACACCCGGCTCAGTCCCCTGGGACCTGTGTGCCCTGGGACCCCGTGGGCGCTCGGTAAACGCTGCTCGTCCGAAAGGCAGTCAGGACACGTCGGTGCTCGGGGGACGCTGGGCGTGGGCGTCACCCACTCCCCGAGGAGGGCAGGCACCCTGCAAGCAGGTCTGGGCACGGTGGGGGCGGGGAGGGCGCAGCGGGGCGTGCGGGGCCCCCCCAGGAGGGCGGCGACTCCCTCCCTGTAGGGGGATGCGGTCATCCTGGCCAGTGGCTGCTGCATCCCCGCCAAGCACTGGGCATGAACTATTTTTCCACTTTTACACAGGAACAAACAGGAATGATAAGACACTTTCTGACGAAGGGAGGACAGGAATTGATAAACCCTGGAAAATTCTTTTTCCACAAATAACAGGAGGAGTCAGCACACAGAGTCCAGGCAGGAAGGCAGGTGGGGGCTGCAGGGCTGCGGGCAGGGGTCGTGGGGGAAGTTCCGCCGCCCGTTTGCTGGGACCTGGGGATCCCACCCTGCCCTCGGGGCTGGCTCGGCAGTGGACGCAGAGCAGCTGCCCCTGGATCCTCGGGGCTGCAGAGCCCGTGGATCGGACAGCCTGGCCTCCTTTGCCCCACATGGCTGAGCCCTCACGCTGACCGCCCCAGAGAAGAACCAGCAGTGTCACTTCCTCAACACTCCCCACTCCCATGGGAAGGGCAGGGACGTGGCTGTCCCCTGCGGAGAGGCCCTCGGGGCTGAGCTGAGGTGCTGGCCACCTGCCCTTCCACGGACTTCGATGCCAGCACCTTGAAGTCTGCAGGCCACAAGCCCCTGTGGGGAACTCCCTGGTGGACCCCGAGGGTGGACGGGTCACCTGGCTGGAGGGAGGGAGTCAGAGGGGTCAGGGGCAGCCGCTGCAATCGGCGCCTGTGGTCAGGCCATGGGACGCACGCGTGGACTCAGGGAAGGCAAGACTCACTGGTCCCCGGAGGCAGCCACTCGCAGGCAGGGGGACCTACCCTCAGCTGCACTGCCCAAGGAGTGGGGGTCTGCTCTCAGCCCCCGTAGCCACTTGGGGACCCCTGCTCGTTGTCTGGGGGTCTTTGCTGAGAAGGGAGCCCTCCCTGTCTCCCAGAGGGCAGGGCCCCGGGACACCCAACATCCACCTTGCCGGGCCCCGGGGGCCTGGGCACGTCACACGGTTCTCGTAGCCGCTTCCTGGAGCCAAAGGAAGGGGCAAAATCCTAACAGCCACCAGGCGGGAGCTCCCCTGGCGGCCCCGTGAGAATGGGACTCTCATGTCTGCAGGACAGAGGCCACACTGCCGTCCAGGGTAGCAGGAGTGGCCAGTGGATGGCAGAGCTAGAACGCAAACGTGGGTCTTCTTGGCTCTAAAGAGTGAGCACTGTCAACCATCCCAGCTCCCGCCCCACCCCGGATGGCGCTGTGTGTTCCCCCAAGCTTTCCCTGCCGGCCATCTCCAAGCAGAGGGGCCAGGTGACCCCGCCGCATCACTCCCTGAGCATGGCTGCCTGCCCTCGGGCGCTCTGCCTCGCGGATGCCCCTGCTCCCCTGTCCCTGCCTCCCTCCCTCCTGAGCTGTCTGACCCCAGGTCAGTGTGCAGCAGACTGGCCTCCAGAAGGAAAACTCCCTGTTCACAGCGTTTACCACCTTCCGGGTGTGAACGCCCGCTCCGGGGCTGCGTGCATGGGGTGTCTCTGCAGGGCCAGGGCGGGTCAGCCCCAGGACACTGCCGTCTCCGGGGCTGAGGGCAGACGGGGGGAAGCGGCCCGTCTTCTCCCCTTGTCAGGCAGCGTGACTCCACAAAGCTTGCGCCAAGTCACTCGGTCGTGGCCGACTCTCTGTGACCCCTTGGATCAACCCCCCCAGGCTCCTCTGTCCACAGGACCCTCCAGGCAAGAACACTGGAGTGGTTGCCATGCCCTCCTCCAGGGGATCTTCCTGACCTGGGGATCGAACTTGTGCCTCCTGCTGAAGGCGGGTTCTTCACTGCTGAGCTCCGGGGAAGCCCTGGACAAGCTGAGGGTATCAGTGAAATGCCCTCGGGACGCCCCTGTGCCTCTGTCTCCTCCCCTTCAGCCTCCAAAGGCTCCCTGGGCACCTGGCCTCCTGAGCCTGGCTCCCTGAAGCCGGCCGCCCCCTGGTGGGCGCTGGGGGCGGGGGCGGGGTCAGCAGGAGGAACAGGGTTGCAGCATCAATTGTCCCAGAGGCAGAGGCTGATCGTCCCCTCTGCGTGAGGCACCCGGCGGCAGGTAGAGAGATCTAACAGCGTGTGGGAGCTCTAATTAGAGAGCCAATTATAACTCCACTGACCTGCCTGGCTTTGACAGGCCTGCAAAAATGCATGTTTGTCCTCAGGAAGAAGCAGGTTTTGCTTCTTGTTTGTTCTGAGAGATCCTCGCAGGGACGGCTTGCTGGCACTTTGGTTCCAACCTCCTGCGTCTGTCTGGCTGCCTGCAGCCCTGACACGGGGGATCAGAGGGAACCTGCGGGGACTCTGGTCCCTGAGGGGAGGGCTGCTTCCCGCCCCAGGCCTGCTTCGTGCTTCTGTTTATCAGGAAGGACACAGCCTGGTACCCACGGGCCCCCCCACAGGGCCAGGCAGGCAGTTTCTGCTTCATCTGGAAGGGTGTCAGCTGGCATTTCAATCACGGGCCTCTTCAAGACGGACCTCCTAGCAAGGCCGGGCCCCAGGCTCGGTGCCTGTGTGTCCAAGCTTCCTTGCAGAAACAGGCCCTCTGATCTCAGCTTGGCCACCCGCCCTCCCCAGGGAGGCTGGCACCTGGCAAGAGCCTCGGGTCTCTGGGAGACACGGAGACGGGACGGCGCGCTCCTCCCGAGAGCCGAGGCCACGCTCACTGTCAGACAACAGGGGTCAGCTGCAGTCAGAGGCGGCCCTGACACGCAGCAGGGGCTCACAGGCCTTCTAGATGACTCGGGGATGTTCTGAAAGGCTTGGAAGGAAACCAGACCTGCAGAAGCGCACCTTAAGAGACGTGTTCTGTAAACACCAAGGCGCTGAGGAAGGGGAGGGAGAGCTCAGGTGGGAGGAGAGGGGATCTCGTGACCGCCAGCGGCCGGCCAGAGTGACCAGGCGAAGGAACCGGGGCACGGGCGGCAGGGCTGGGGTCCTGGGAACCGAGCCTGGGGGCCGTGGAGCAGAAGTGCTCCCAGAGCTCCCTGAAGCCCGAGGCCCACACTGGTGGCTAGCTGGGTGGGTGGCGCTCTCAGACTCGGGCTCCAGCCCCTCCCCAGCAGGCCGCTAGCAGCCTCCTCACCCAGCACTCAGCCCGGAGCCCCTGTGCGCCTACACCGCTCCCTGGTCAGCAGGTCTCTAAGAGCGGGGGTCTGCGGTGCCTGGCCCCCGAGCAGGCTCCCAGTCTGCACCTTCCCACAGCCCGAGGGTTGGAAACCCGGCGATCCTTGGCGTTTCATCACTGGTGCATGTGGCATTCCTTCCTTCTAAGCAAAGACCTAGGGAGGACATCCTGCCACAGGTTTCCCCCAGGTTCTGCTTCTGGTTTTCCTTCACCAACATCAAGGATATCGGTGTCCACCAGAGTGGATGGGTGGCAGATGAAAGCCTGGACTAAAAACCCCTCACCCCCACCCTACCCCCTTGGCAACAGAACGGATGCCAAAGACGGACCCAGAGACATTCCTGCGCACGCCCAGACTCCCAAACCAGCACTGAAGTGCGTGGATCTAGCCATTTCCAGGGCTCGGACAGCTGTGAGCAGGGAGACATCCCCGAGCGAGGTGAGAGGCAGGAGAAGAGACGGAGGCTTCACCCCAGGTGGGAGCAAAAGAGGAAGGAGACAGCTGCAGCAGATGCCGCTCGATGTGAAGACAGCGTCACACCCTTCACCCCTGAAAAGACGCTGAGAAATCCCTCTCCTCCCACCAGAACAAGCGGCTGACTTCTCTGGGGCCAGGGTCCCTGTGCAGGAGGTTAGAAAGCTGATCCATTTCACCCCACTGCAGCTCAGGAAGGCAAGTGCTAGTATCCCATTTAACAGATGAGGAAAGTGCTCAGTCGTGTCTGACTCTTTGTGACCCTATGGACTGTAGCCTGCCAGGTCCTCTGTCCCTGGAATTCTCCAGGCAAGAATACTGGAGTGGGCTGCCTCCAGGGGATCTTCTGACCCAGGGATTAAACCCGGGTCTCTTGTGTCTCCTGCATTGGCAGGTGGGTCCTTTACCACTAGTGCCATGGGCATGAAATCTTCAAAAGTGATGGAGTCAGGATTCCTGGGGGCGGGGGCTGCCACTCAGTGCTGTCCCTCCCTCCCCTGTCTGCCTCAGCGTCCCCATCTGTAAAAGGAGTTGCTCAGATTAGGGAATCCCAGGGGCACTCTAAACCCGGGAGTGCCCTCCACCCTCTGGGGAGCTGCAGGTCCAAAGGCTTTCATCTGCCACCCGTCCACTCTGGTCACTCATCCTTGATATAGGTGAAGAAAAACCAGAAGCAGACCCTGGGGGAACTTCCGGGGGGGGGTCCCCCCTAGGTCTTCGGGCTAGAGTTTAAGTTCAGACTGTCAGAAGGTCCGGACCACACGAGGGAAGACGTGGCCCAGAGAGAAAGTCCAGAAACACCAGTGACAGGCATCTCTGAGACCAGTAGCAGAAGACGGGGCAATTTACGTGTCAGACAGGCCAGGGCAGCCAGTCCAGGTGGCCCCCAATGCCCCGGGAGGGGACGGGGGCTGCCTCGCCATGCCCTCTGGCTGAGTTCAGAGGCAGGCAGTGTGGGGAAGGACGCTCAGGAAGCCAAGAAAACCGCATTTCTGAAATCCAGGGAGGCCTGAAATAACGAGGGAATTAGGAACTGGGATCTAGAACCCAGGACGGCGCTGGTAAATCAAACAAATCCGGACCAAATTCCTATCCAAGCTAGGGAGCAGCAACTGTGGCAAGGCAGGAAGGTGGTGGAAGCGAAATGTCAAATCGTCCTGGAAGACTGGAGCAGAATTTCTAAGAATAAGTGGTTTGGGTAGGGTACGGCAGATTTTAAATAATTTTAGATCATCATTACTAATGAGACACTGAACCACACTGCCTGTAATTAGTCATCTAAGACTGCTGCTGCTAAGTCACCCCAGTCGTGTCCGACCCTGCGTGACCCCACAGACGGAAGCCCACCAGGCTTCCCCATCCCCGGGATTCTCCAGGCAAGAACACTGGAGTGGGTTGCCATTTCCTTCTCCAATGTGTGAAAGTGAAAAGTGAAAGTGAAGTCGCTCAGTCATGTCCGACCCCTAGCGACCCCACGGACTGCAGCCTACCAGGCTCTTCCATCCATGGGATTTTCTAGGCAAGAGTACTGGAGTGGCTTGCCATTGCCATCTAAGACTACAAAACAGAAAATAAACAAAAGACCCTGATGCTGGAAGGGATTGGGGGCGGGAGAAGGGGACGACAGAGGATGAGATGGCTGGATGGCATCACTGACTTGATGGACATGAGTTTGAGTGAGCTCCGGGAGTTGGGGATGGACAGGGAGGCCTGGCATGCTGTGGTTCATGGGGTCACAAAGAGTCGGACACGACTGAGCGACTGAACAACAAGAGTACAGCACAGGAAATAGAAATAAACACAGAATTCTTTCTTTCTGTTCCCTTAAGTTGCTGCAAAGGGACACCTGGTGACATGGCTGACATTTCAGAGCCCATGCCGGGTCTGTGTTGCTTCTGGGTCTTTGACTTGAGTCCTCAGTGAAATCAGGGGTGGCCCGAAGCCATGGAGCCCTGGCCAGCACCCAGAAAATGCTGCAGTGGGAGGGAGGACCCAATAATCAAGCAGAAAATGTCTGCAGAGACGACGTGCACCAAATGAGGCCGATGGGGCTGGGAGGATGCCTGGGGGGGTCGGGGTGGGCGGCGAGAACAAGGCCACATGCCACACTGGGGTCGTGCGGACGCACAGCCCACGTTCCAGGGTCCTGGGCAACACGCCTTTCACTCCACTGAGGACGCTCATGCCCAGCGAGCTGCAAATGCTCTCGGCTAAAGGACACAGCTCCAAAAGGAAGTAAAGACGTAGCTGGCACCATAAAATCCTGTTACCTGCTTCTAGGGTACTGGGTAGTACCCTCCCCCAGCCACTCAAATGTGCCCTTCCCTGGATTCCCCCCACCCCCACCCGCTTCAGCAGGCCCGCCCTTTGTTTTTGCCACTTCTGTCACCTCCCACCCAGAGACAGGTGCGTGCTAGGGCGCTTCAGTCGTGTCTGACTCCCTGCGACCCCATGGACTGTAGCCTGCCAGGCTCCTCTGCCCGTGGGATTCTCTAGGCAAGAAAACTGCAGTGGGTGGCCATTTCCTCCTCCAAGGGATCTTCCCCACCCAGGGATCAAACCCAAGTGTCTTAGAGCTCCTGAATTGGCAGGCAGGTTCTTTACCTCTAGCACCACCTGGGAAGCCCAGAAGCAGGGACTCTGCAAGCCCAGTTAGGGCAACGTGCCCTCCCCTTCCGTTCCCCAGAGGAGCTGCCCTCTAGGCGAGCTGTGAGAGCCAAGAAGATAGCACGGTGCTGTGGAAATAGTAAGCTGCTTCCAGCTGGGTTTGGGGTGGGGGTCGGGGGTGAAAGAAGAATCCCCCTCAGTCAGGGACCAAAAGCAGAGGTGGTCTCGCCCGGAAGGGACACCAGGCCCGCGGTCTATGGGGGGAGCCAGTAGGAGGGGCTGAGTCACCATCGAAGGACCAGGAAGAGACTTGGGGAGAGAAGGCCCACAAGAGCGTTCACCCGGCCCGGGCGCTGGGGTCTGGGTGTCCGCTGTTTTCAGACAGGAAACATGCCTAGTGGCAGTCGCGGGGCGCACGGGAGGCTGTCCCTTGCTGGCCCGGGCTGTCTCCAGGGCGCGTTACCCGGGAGGCCCTGGCCCCTGAGGAAGCTCCGCGGCGGCGGGGGCGCTGCCCGCATCAGCGCAGCCCCTCGGTGCCGCCGCCTCCCCGGGACCACCCGAGCCTCCCGGCACCCGGGTCGGGGTCAGGCCTAGGGGCCTGGCACGGAGCTTGGCAAGGAACAGGGAGCGCGCACAGGGCTCCGACCAGGGACGGGTGGACGCTGAGCTGGCGCTCTGATAGCCGCTCGGGAACCAGGCCTCCTGGGGCGTGGCCGCGGGTCCGTCCCGATTGGACCGAGAGACCCCGGAGCCCCGGCCTGCCTCTCACCGCGACGCCGCTCCTGCGGGCCAGGGCCACGGCGACTGCAGGCCTGGGCCCTGGCCATCTGCGGTCCCAGCCACCACGCCCGCCAGACGGGTTCAAGGCCTGGCACGGAGGAGTGTTCGCAGCCGACAGGACACTCTGAGCGTGAGAGGGGCTGTCGCGGCCCCCTCCCAGCCCTCGAGCGGAGCAGCAGAGGGCTGCCCCGCAGCCTTCTCTGGCATTCAGCCCCCGGAGCAGGTCTGAGGGTCCCCCCCAGGCCCGGACACCCGGATCCCCGCCCGGGAGCCCGGCTCATCCTCCTGAGACCCTCCTGAGACCCGCCCCCCGGAAGTCCCATTACTCAGCCCCGCCTAGGCCTCCACGGTGCGCTCCTACGTCATTTGCTGTCCTTGTGGCCGACGGTACGTTGTGCCAAGGCCGAGGTAACAGGGAGCAGGTGACCCTGACCGAGGAGAACTAGCCTGCTCCCACGGGCTCTGCTGCGTCTAGTCAAGGCAGTGCGCAAACAGGCTTCCGGCCGGGCCTTCACTCACCAGAGGGGAGCAGTGACAGCTGTGAAGGGCACGGTCACCCGTCCCCGCCTCCCAACCCCCAAGCCGGCGGTCACGCCCCAGTCTATATGGCCACTGCGCTGTCAGGCCAGATGCCTCCCCCAAGGAGCAGACAGACCCGTGGACAGACAGCTCCTGGTCGGTTCAACTAGTGCTTCCAGGGAGGGAGGTCCAGGGGCCGACACCTCCTGCCAGAATGGGTGGGCAGGTGGGGAGCCAAGAAAGGCTCCCCTGGGCAGTGACCCCGAGTCTGCTCCGTGAGAGGCTCCATCCCTCCTGCCCGCAGGCCGAAGTCTATGCCTGTGCAGCCTCTGCCCCAGGCTGAGGGCCCAGCGCAGCCTGGTCACCGGCCATCGTCCACAGCAGTCTGGTCTGGCCCGGCATGGCCGCCCAAGCAGAGGTGACGCCTTCTGTCTCTGCCTGAGACAGGTCTGGCCTCCGCTGTTTCCCAAACCCTTTCAGCGGTGATGACCAAGGCGACAGGCTCGAAAGCCACAGTCAGAAAGTAATACTTGAAAAGGAAAGCACCATGCTTCTTGCCAAGCATGTGCCATGATATGTTCTTACTTCAGCTCCTCTAGTTGCTGAAATTTGGTTCAGGAGGGAAGCCGCTCCCGAGGTCAGCTTCTCCGGAAAAGAACTCCCCTCAAATAGATGCAGAGGGGCCTCCACCACAGGCAGGTGGACCTGAGCTAGTGCTTAGAGAGCCTGCAGGACTCAACCCACAAAACCACACCACTGGGTGGCCACTGTTATCACTCCCATTCCACAGCTGAGAAAATGGAGGCCCAGGAAGACTAAGGGACTTGGCCACACAGTCAGGAAGTGATAAAGCAGGGACCCAGGTGGGCTGGGAGAAGGCAATGGCACCCTACTCCAGTACTCTTGCCTGGAAAATCCCATGGATGGAGGAGCCTGGTAGGCTACAGTCCGTGGGGTCTCGAGGAGTCGGACATGACTGAGCGACTTCACTTTCACTTTTCAGTTTCATGAACTGGAGAAGGAAATGGCAACCCACTCCAGTGTTCTTGCCTGGAGAATCCCAGGGACGGGGGAGCATGGTGGCTGCCATCTGTGGGGTCGCACAGAGTCGGACACGGCTGACGCGACTCAGCAGCAGCAGCAGCAGCCGTCTGTGGGGTCACACAGAGTCGGACACGACAGAAGCGACTCAGCAGCAGCAGCAGGTGGGCTGGCCCTGGCGCCATGCACTTGGTCGCTGTGCTGTCCTACTGTTTAAGCTGTAGACCCTTAACAGACTTGACCTTCCAGTCCTGCTCTGCTCCTAACTTGAAATGTGACCTGGGGAAGGTCACCAAGCTCAGTGTCTTTCCCATCAGTAAAAATGAAATTCTCGATTTCACCGCACCTTGCAAGAATAAACATCAGACATGGAGGGTGAGGTTTTAAATTTCTTTTCAGAGGTGAAGTTTATGTCCAAGCCAAGGATTCCCAATTCTCAGAAGGGCTTGAAGCTGCCAGAGTGGCTAAGAGGCAGTGTGTACCACAAAAGGGCGGCAGCGGAGCTGGCTAGAGAACCAGCAACAGGTAGGAAGCCCTGCACTCTCCTCTCTGTTAGTCTGAGCCTCAGATAAACAGCCAAGAACGACAGCAGAGAAATGAAGCCTTGTACGCTTTTCAAAGAGGGCTATCAGCAACACACAGGAGTGCAGAAAGGGTGGCCCTCTAAATATTTCATTAATCTTTCTTTAAAGCAAACAGTCATCCTCCTTATGTTTAAAAGCAGTTTTAAAATCCTGAAAAAATGAAATACGATGAATAGGTGAGACGGCCTTCTCACTAGACTGCGGTAGAGCTTTGTTCCCTCCCAATCATGCCTCCCATGCAAAGAGAGAAATTGATACTTTGGATGAAAGAGATCGGTTTCTAAGGACGAGTGTTTGCAAGGGGAAGGACATCTCCACTCTGCTCCATTACTTTAATTGTCCCTGGGTCTCGTCTAGAGTAACAGGATCAGAGTTCCCTTCTCTAAGACTGGTTTCTCCAAGGCAAAGATGTGTACCCCTGCCCTGTCTGTCTGTGCCCTGGGCCCCGGGTCCCCCTTGCTAAACTGATGGATAAATTAGATCCACAGACTCAGCTGCCATCTCTGGTGAAAGTGAAAGTGTTAATCGCTCAGTCATGTCTGACTCTTTGCGACCCCTCGGACTGTAGCCCACCAGGCTCCTCTGTCCATGGAATTCTCCAGGCAAGAATACTGGAGTGGGTTGTCATTCCCTTCTCTAGGGTATCTTCCCCACCCAGGGATCCACCCTGGGGCCTCCTGCATTGCAGGCAGATCCTTCACTGTCTGAGCCACCAGGGCCATCTCTGGAATCACCCTGAAACATTCACCAGCTTCCTGCTGCCTCTTTCCTCCAACAGGGGTATCCATTGGAAAACATGCTTCTAAATAATGAAATGAGACACAAGCAATTTCCCCCAAATCTTATGAAACAGATGGACACTTTAAAGGAGCGAGAGGAATAAAAACACCAGAGTTTCATAATTTAGTGGCACAAGCTGCCTGCCTCAAGCAAGCCGGAGCTCACCTCCTTCCCTGGATTCAAACCCTCCCTGCCATCCTTCTGGCTCATCATGCATAATAGGATGAAATGTTTTCCCTCAGTAATCAAGCCTGTAAGCGTCTAGACAGTTAAAAGCAAGCTCCAACTTCAGAGCGATGTTGTGAGCCTGTTTTGATGCTTCCGGCTCAAACTTTAGAGCCGTGCAGAACCTCGCATTTCAGGCCCTCCTTCCAGACCCACTGCCAATAGGCGTGCCCCCGGGTATTTCATAATAAAACCCACTTTCCCGACAGCATGGCCGTGCTCCCTGCCAGCCTCTGCAACTCACGTGCTCCTGAAGCAGAACTGCGACCCACGGCTAAAGTTCTCACGCTCGATGTTGCTGCAGATTTCCGATGTTTCAGAAAGCCTGAGACGGGGGCTTCCCTGGACGGACTGAACTTGGCTTTCCAGTGTGGGGGATGTGGGTTTGATTCCAGCTTGGGGACTAAGATCCCACCCACATGCCTCGGGGCCAAAACCCCCCAGAAACATAAAGCAGAAGCAATACTGTAACAAATTCGATAAAGCCTTTTAAAAGAAGAAGAAAATGTAAAATCATGGAGGAAACCCTCAGGGACAGCTCATCCTGGAACCTTAGCCCAGAGCTCACGCCTCAGTCCAGCCACAGAGGTCAGCCAGCACTTCTGCACACTTGACGCCCAAACAAAAAGCTTACTCTGTTATTCGACTGGTCCATCAGTATGGTGATCCCCAAGCTGTCTTTCCACTGAGCAGGAATCCCTTCCCGCCTCACTGATGGGTCCTCTCTTCCTGCGGCCCACCATCACGGGGCCATCCAGCCAAGGCGGGCAGGCGGGCCTTCACCCAGTGCCCACGGTGGGTCACCCGACCCCTGGCCCCCAACGGCCTCTTTTCCCCATCGTCCTCCCCTTTCTCTGGGAGCTCCACCGCGGGGCCTTTCTCACTGCTTCCCACGGCAGAGTGGGAGATATTTACCAGCTCCCTGGTCTCCCAACTACCCTCCTTTGAAGGACAGCTGGCCTCTGTCCCTGGACAGGCATCCAGCCTTGTTGTGAGACCTTCGACATTCAAGGGCATGGCCCTGAGAACTTTCATTCTATTTTCTCCTGCTCAGCATCGGCTCTGAGATCTTTGTCCGCCTCAATTGGAGGCCCCGCCCTCAAGGCACACATCCGTCCTCTTCCTTCCTGCCAGCAGGGGGTGGGCAAGGGCCCCTGGGTCCAGTCCCTCTCCAGCTCGAGTCCTCCATAGAGCTGCATGGGCGCATCTGCCCGCACGCCGCCCTCAGCACGCCCTGGGTGAGCCCCACCATCTGCTTCTGATTGCACACCTTTTTGGACTGGTTGAGCGCAGTGGTAATGTGCCCCAGGATAAGTCTCTTTCTCAGCAACATCTCTCCTCTGGTCGTACCAGCATCAGCTCCTGCACACAGCCCTCCTGGCCCCCTGGCCCCCTGATCCCCTGGCCCTCCTGGCCCCCTGGCCCTCCTGGCCCCCCTGGCCCTCCTGGCCCCCCTGGCCCTCCTGGCCTCCTGGCCCCCTGGCCCTCCTGGCCCCCCTGGCCCCCTGGCCCCCTGGCCCTCCTGGCCCTCCTGGCCCCCCTGGCCCTCCTGGCCTCCTGGCCCCCTGGCCCTCCTGGCCCCCCTGGCCCCCTGGCCCCCTGGCCCTCCTGGCCCCCTGGCCCCCCTAGCCCCCTCACCTCTCCCTCAAAGGCTCTGTTCCTCTCCCTCCCTCATCTCACACTCTGCCCTTGAGAGTCCAGGCTGACATGATCAGAGGGCAAGCAGACGGCCCTGCTTGCGGAGCCTGTCCCTGCTCTGGTCACCGTGGCCTGGTTCCGAGTCCGGCCCGTCCTTGGCCTGGGTGGCGTCACCCAGAGGCTGCTCCCTTGCCCTCGGCTCCCTCCTCTGCCCGACGCCCGATCACAGCGTTACTGGTACGGAAACAGTTGCTCCGTGTTTCATTAATTCATCTTGGGTCTTGGGAGTGAAAGCTTTTTAAACCATAGCATGCAAATGTATGTAAATTTATACACTTATGCAAAGATGACATGAAAATATGCCTTTAGATTTTCTGGAAAAAGCGCCTGATCACTCTGTGCATCCCTCCCTCGTCAACAGCATGACTTTGTAATCCCTCATCCCATCAGCTCCCTGCTCCCTTACTGTCTGCCCACACCCAGCTCTCTTATCTTGTGCTAACTCATCATTAATATTAAACACATTATTTCTCTTCTTTCTTTTCGCTGTATGTGAATTTAAACACATCTCTGAAGGCCGAAGCTATTAGAAAACTGTCAATTTTTGCTGGAGTTTCATGTACATTTCTGTTGTCAAGTCTGACCTTATGTTAACTTAATGAATTTAATACTTTAATGAAAACCATCTGCCTCCAAGTCGTTAATGCTTTTTTAACAATATTACTGTGTTTGCATTTCTCTGTAGTCATGCGTCTCCTATGAGCTGGGCTGGTGGAGGGGGCTGGCACACGTTACCACTAACCTGCTCTGAAAGTGAACAAATAATCCTTCCTCAGGGAACAAGCCCTCACCCCTGCCTGGGAACCATTCTCCATGTTTATCATCAGCCTCTGGTCTCCACCTGTGACACAGAACATGGCTTCCTTCTTTCAAGACGGCTCCCTCCAGCAGTCCCTCTGCTCCTCTCCTCTCTCTCTCAGCATCAGGGCTGGTGCAGACACGCTTCCTGCCCTCTGGGTTCTTCCATGGCCTGCAGTCCGCCTGCAGGCAGTTCCTTCCTTTGGAAACCCCTGCCTTGATCTTCGGGGTGGGGGGCATTCCTCTTTGCTGCTCAGGTTCTTCAAACTCCTTCCAGTCTTGACTGCTCACTCCTGGCCTCCCTGCCCCCCCATCACTGCACACCCTGCTCCCCGAGAGTCAGGTGGGTGCCAACACTCAAGTCTGTTCTGCCTCCTCTGCCATGTAAGTCTAGAGCCCTGACTCTTCCTTGGGGTGTGACCTGGTGGAAAGGCAGCCTCGTCTCCCAGCTGCCCCTTCATCTTCATTTCTTCCTGATATTTTCAGGTCCAAACGGCCAGTGCTTAGTTGCCCAGTCGGGTCTGACTCTTTGCGACCCCATGGACTGTAGCCCTCTAGCTCCACTGTCCATGGATTCCCCAGGCAAGAATACTGGAGTGAGTCGCCATGCCCTTCTCCCGGGGATCTTCCTGACCCAGGAAATGAACCGGGTCACCTGCATTGCAGGTGGATTCTTTACATCTGAGCCACCGGGGAAGCCTGCCTTCACTTCGGGGCTATGCCCCAGGCTGGTTTCCATGAGGACGGAGCAGGGCCCCTTACGACTGACCTGCGATTTCAGCGCCTGTGCTTCGCTTGTGTCTGGGTCTAAGACTGTGCTTCTTTCTGCAGCGGAGGAAGCCGAGGCTCAGAGAGGGTAACTTTGCCAGGGCCCCAGAGCTAGAGAGCGACAGACCTGGGGCTCCCACCCAGGCCTCTGGAGTGTGTGCAGAGGCCAGGTTCCTCCCTTCCTGCGCCCAAAGCCACAGGAACACTTTACTGTGCAGCTGGGGAGGGAGGCAGGAAGGACAGGGTTGTGATGTTTCCGGGCTGGGGAGCCTGAGTTCCAGGGGCTGCCCCTCCACGGGCACCAGGAGGCCTGCAACAGGAGGGGAACCTGCCCTTGGCTGCAGTGGGGCTCCCACTAGCTAGAGCTGGTCTGAGCAGACCCAGGCCAGCGTGCATCACTTGAAGGAGCTGGCCCAGCCACCCTCTGAGAGCCGTAACGATCACAGTCATGGGGCAGTTTCGGACCACGAGAATCTAAACTCTAAAATCTGCAGGCGTGTGGGACTAGCCTGCCTCCAGCCAGGGTAGTTTTTGGATGTATCAGGATGCATCAAGGAATCTTGTTGTTGTTAAGCTGCTCAGCTGTGTCCAGCTCTTTGTGATCCCGTGGACTGTAGCCGCCAGGCTCCTCTGTCCATGGGATTCTCCAGGCAAGAATACTGAAGTGGGTTGCCAGGCCCTCCTCCAGGAGATCTTCCCGACCCAGGGATGGAACTCATGTCCCCTGCATTGTCAGGTGGATTCTTTACCACTGAGCCACCAGGGAAGCCCAATGAGATGTCTTAAGGGTTTATTATTATCACTGCAGATGCTGATTGCAGCCGTGAAATTAAAAGACGGTTACTCCTTGGAAGGAAAGTTATGACCAACCTTGACAGTATATTAAAAAGCAGAGACATTACTTTGCCAACCAAGGTCCGTCTAGTCAAGGCAATGGTTTTTCCCGTGGTCATGTATGGATGTGAGAGTTGGACTGTGAAGAAAGCTGATCGCTGAAGAATTGATGCTTTTGAACTGTGATGCTGGAGAAGACTCTTGAGAGTCCCTTGGACTGCAAGGAGATCCAACCAGTCCATCCTAAAGGAGACCAGTCCTGGGTGTTCATTGGAAAGACTGATGCTAAAGCTGAAACTGCAATACTTTGGCCACCTCATGCGACGAGTTGACTCACTGAAAAAGAGTCTGATGCTGGGAAAGGTTGGGGGCGGGAGGAGAAGGGGATGACAGAGAATGAGATGGCTGGATGGCATCACCAACTCTGTGGACATGAGTTTGAGTGAACTCCGGGAGTTGGTGATGGACAGGGAAGCCTGGCGTGCTATGATTCATGGGGTCGCGGAGAGTCAGACACGACTGAGCGACTGAACTGAACTGAACTGATTATTATTACAGTTTTCTACTGGTGAGACCCCTATGGCAGCTAATGCCTCTGGGCCAGAGAAGGCTCAGTCAATGGCTCTGGATCCAACAGGCAAGGCTCCTCCATCACCCGGCCCTTGCTTACTAGCTCTCCTGGGCCCGCGGCTGCTCCTTTCAGAAGGGAAAGTGCCTGGCATTTGTCAGGGAGCTCAGGTGTCTTGACAAGCTCCAAAGGTGAAACCGAAAACTTTCGTGGTGCGATTTTCCTATTTGATCTTTTGTCTCATGTGTTCCCCTTGGGGATGAACAAGAAATACTTCTCTGAATAATTTACAGGCCCCAGGGTAGAAACACGCTGCCTCTTTTTAATAAAAAGCTGGGTACATGGCCTTGATTATACCTCTTCTGTGATACTTCAGCAAAGGCAGGGAGATCTCAAAAGCTCTTTACAGATTGCTTTTAAAATAGTGAGACAAAGATAAAAAGCCATGTAATGTTTCTAATCAAACAAGCGAATGTTTGGATAATACATAAGATTATTTATAAAGCTGTATTGAGCTATGAAAGGCTCATACAGAGAAGCTGAAAAACTAAACAGCTGTAATTATTATAAGGTCCGATTTATTTTTAAAACTGAAAATGACTGTCTTCAGTTTTCTGTTGAATGAGCACCTCCTGGGTGCCGGGGCTCTGCTGGGCTCATCACGTGGATCATTTCACGGAGTTCTCACGAGTGAGCTGGGTAAGAAGCAGCTCAAAGCACAGAATCACCGAGGCTCCCGGGGGTGCGTGACCAGCCCACGGTGCCCCAGGACCGCAGACGGGGCTGAACTGGAACCTAGATCTGACTCAGAAGCGTACACGTCCCATGACCCCCAACGCCAGGCGCCCCGGCCTTCTGTTGAAAACCAGTGGATGCTACTCAGTTCTGTCTACATTTCGCGATGTTACTGTGGGCAACGGCGAGAGAACAGAGCCTTTGGGACCCTCTGGAGTACAGTTTACTTATTAGTTACAAAACTGTTTCCTCTTATCCCTGAACAGAAACTCACGGACTCTCTGGGTGCAAGCCGAATGTTTTCATTTTACGGGAGGCTGGGGTGACTTCGCTGGGTCCTCGCAGTGCAGGGAGGCTGTCCCCACTCCTCTGACCGGATGTCCCTGCCACGCAGAGGCCTTGGGGACAGGCTGATGTCTTGGCTCCAAGGGGCCCCCGAAAATGTAAAGTGCTCTGACTTTTGTCCTGCAGGCTCCCCGGGGTGTGGGCACCCCCAAGGGGGCTGCTACCAACAGCGCGGAGACCAAGATGACAGTGATGGCGCCCAGGGCCAGAAGAACGTGTTCATTAAGCCCGGAGCCACAGGGCGGCTTGGCTGGCTGGCCCGAGGCCTCTGACCCAGACTCTGCCCTCACTCGGCCCAGGCGCCCAGGCGGGCTGTGTACTGCCCGCTCCCAGGGGCTCCACCTGTGCAGACCACTGCAGGGACAGCTCACCCAGACCCCCAGCCGGCAAGTGCATCCGGAGCCGGCACACGGGCTGAGTCCAGAGCTGCCGCTGCCTCCGAGGGGCGCCCCCGGACTCACCAGCCGCTGCATGCTCTTCACATGGGTGGGGCTGATGGACAGGGCCTCCTCGTACCACCGCCGGGCCTCGTCCACGTTCCCGCGGAGCTCCGCCACCTGGCCGCGCATGTAGAGGACGTTGTGGGACATGGGGAAGAGGTTGGCAGCTTCCTGCGTGCAGGCCGTGGCCTCCGCGGGCTTCCCGATGCCGATGTAGACTTCCGCTGTGAGAAGGAGAGCACAGGCAGATGCATCCCGGGTCACCGCCCCCAGACACCCTGCACACGGCTGGGGCACCGGCTGGGACGCCGACCTCTCCCGAGGGAGCCTGACACGGGCCCGTCTGGGAAACCCAAGGCCCAGAGCAGCCCCAGCCCAAGTGGGAACAGCCGGGTGACAGTCCTTCTTGCCCCCAGTATGGGCACCGAGAGTCATGGCCACGGGGCCTCCGAGGAAACGCTTGTCACCACCAAGAGGGGCCTGAGGCCTGCTGGGCCCACTGCCCCCGGAGGACTCCCGCCCTGAGAGGACTCCCAGCCCTGGAGGACTCCCAGCCCTGGAGGACTCCCACCCCCGGAGGACACCTCCCCCAGGCCCACCCGGGACACTGGTTCTCAGCTCTGATGTCCACAGAACAAGGGCTGGCTGAGCCCAAGGAACGGGCCAAGCAGAGGTGCACAGCCCCTTGGCGGGCAATGGCACAGCCCCTCGGCCGGTTCTTCTGAAGCCCGCAAGCGTGACAAGGGCCACGGGTGGAGGCTGACACGTCTGTGGGTACGAAGTCAGATGACTGCTTGATACGAGCCCACCCTGGGCTGAACCGGGAAAGCCACCACCTGTGGGGACTATTACCTGAGACCAACACAGCCCGTTGAGACCCCGGGCCGCCACTTTCCAAAAAGCTGCATCAGGAGCCCTCCCCCAGCAGCCCCAGGGCTCCCTCGTCTGCACGCAGGGCCCGTGCAGATGCCCGTCTGTCTGTCCCCTGCTCTGGGCCCACCGACGCCTCCTCTCAGCTCAGAGCAGCCCCTTCCCTTCCTCACCCATCCTGCCCTGACCACTGCCCTGTGCCCTGGCAGAGAAAGCTGTTTCTGTGCCCACATCTCCAGGCTCCACACATCCTAACATATGCAGAACCGGATGCACACAGGAATAGGAATGACGGGAAGGCAATAGAGAAGGACTGGGAGGCGTCCACTCTCTCTCACGCACCCCTGACGTCGTCTCCCGGAGGCACGGCCTCCTCCCCGCTCCTGTCCATAAGTCCTGCGCGGTTGCCGCCAGACCAGCCTCCCCGGCAAAGCCCTGGTGGGGTCACCCCTTCCCCAAGGTCTCCTGCTCCGGGAACCCCTCAGCCCACAGCCTTTCCTGACCCCACAGGCGGACCCCTTCACCAGGGCTAAGCTCAGGTGAGAGAGAGGGTCAACGGCCTTCTGAGCTCATTAGCAGATGCGGGCCTGGGGAGTCTCACCTCCCGAGCGGTGAGGGGGGCTCCTGACCAGGGGATCCGGCCCAGGACGCACCCGCATGCCCCCGGGCGCCCGGTGTCCCCGTTCCTGCATCTAGCTTTGGATACTAGTCAGGCTCCCGCTCGGTGTCAGCTGCGAGGCTGAGAACTGGCCCCCGCGCTCTCCCTCGGGGGGCTCGGGACCGCGCAGAGGTGCCAGGCGATGGGGGCTCGCTGAGCAGCCCAGACCCAGCCGTGCACCTGGCGCGGGGGTGCGTGTCCCCTGGAGACGGAGACGCTCCCCTCACCGAGGCGCCTGCTCCCCGGGGCTCCGGCTGCCCACGGGCGCTGCTCTGAGACCCGCGGGAGGGCCGCTCCTGGTGCGGATGCTGTCAGGCCCCCTCAGCCAGGCTGCTGGCAGGGACGGGGGAAGGAAAAGGCGCATGGGTACCAGCTTCCCCAGGATCCTGCAGGGTCCCTGACCCCTGCAAACCACTCCTTCAACCCAAACCCTGCTTCCCTGGGGAGAGGAGCCTCGTGCCTGGGAAACAAGCTGGGCAAGCCAGTGCTGGCTCCCTGGGCAGCACGCAGCTCCCCTGCCTTCGTGAATCAGCTCTTTCATGTGCAAGTTGCATGAGGGCCAAGAGGACAGAGGTCCTGCAAACCGACACGTTTCCTGCCCCTGGCAGAGTCACCCGGCCTGGGGAGGCCGCCACCCTCATCAGCTCCCACGGGAACGGCCCGTCATTGCTTCTGCTTTGGGGGGCTCGGGAAGGGGAAGGAGGCAGGGGCTCTGCTTTCATGGGGGGGTCCCAGCCCTGAGCCCCTCTGGGACCCCACGCCGGGCCTGCGTCCCCGCGAGGAGTGCAGCCCACCTCCTGCCCTCGCGGAGGCCCCGTCCAGGTCCGGCTGCACATTTGATGTTTGTTTCCGAGTTTGCAAACGGCCGTGTCCACTGTTAAGGGCGACCCCTTTGCATCAGTGACAGCGAGACTAGGCGCCGTGTTTCACCACGATTGTGACACACCTTGTCCCCCGGCCCCGCTGTTTTCCTAAGTCCCTACTGCTTCGTGAGCCCCGAGCCTCGGGCTGACCCTGACTCACCACCCAAGGAGCCGGCAGCAGCTGGCAGGGAAGCCCCTAACCTCTGTCCTTGACCCCTGCTGTCCCCTCTTGGCCCCTCAGGGGTCGCCCTGCGAGGACTGTGCCCCCACCCCCACCAGGGCGGCTCCGTCCCCAACGCTCCACTGACCCTGTATCCATGTCACCAACTCCCAGATGCCAAACCCAACACAGGCTCCTGTCGCCTCCTTTTCCACCCTCTCAGCACCTCTCAGCTCCTACGTCCCCTGAAAACTCACTGTTTATTCACAGAGTGGAGAGGGAAGGGGAAAGGGCAGGGGACTGAGATGTACAGACTATTAGGGATGAAAGAGCCTACGAGGATATATTGTCCAACACGGGCTACGGGGACATTTGCTAATATTATGGAGTATATTATGATATGATATTCAGTTAAGATATACACATAATATATACTATTATAACACACACAGGTATAGTGAGTGCATGTGCACATTATATGCCTAATATACACACATGGACAGTGTGTGCATACTCAGTCGTGTCCGACTCTTTGAGACCCCCTGGACCGTAGCCCTCCAGGCTCCTCTGTCCACAGGATTTTTCAGGCAAGAATGAGGGAGTGGGTTGCCCTGCCCTCCTCCAGGGGACCTTCCTGACCAGGGATCAAACCAGGTCTCATCACTCTTGCATAGCAGGCGGGTCCTTTACCACTAGCGCTACCTGGGAAGCCCAATATAGTACACAGCAAACACTATTTATCATATTTTATTTTATACCTGGAGTATAACTTTAAAAAATACATAAAAAATAGAAGGCTGATTTAGAAATCGCTGTCTCAGAAGCTCCTGGGTGATTGCTGCCTGCTGAGCATGCTTGTGTGTTACCGTGACTGTCATGACGGTGTCACTTTGCAGGGAGAGCAGCAGGGCTGGGGAGGCAGGTCCCGGCAGACGGCGGCGGGGCCGGGGTCTCTGTGAGTCTAGCCTGGGACCCAAGCCCCTGGGTTCCACAAAGGCCTGTCTGCAGCCCCCTGGCCGCATGGACAGCACCCCTCGCTTTCCCCCACCTTGCTGACCACTCCCTTGCCACTGATTTGGCTTTCCTCTGCTCCATTTTTTGGGGTGCTACACTGGATCCCAGTTGTGGGGTGAGGGCTCTCCAGTTGCAGCCCACAGCTCTCAGGTGCAGCCTGTGGGGTCCGGTTCCCCGCCCAGGGGTGGAACCAGGGCCCTGCATCGGGAGCGTGGAGTCTTAGCCACTGGACCCCCAGGGACGTCCCTTCAGGTCTGGGTCCTGGCTGTCCCTTCCTCCATCAGCGCTCCCCCAGGGCCTTCACATTCCTTGGCTTTAAAAAGCCACTCACGACTTTCTGTTTCCTGCCCAAACCTCAAGCGAGGGTTGAGATATCCACCTGTTCCCCCCACCCAGGCCGCCGCGGTGGGAAGCAGAATCACCACCTCACAGAATCCTTCACCCGCGGTCTCATCGTCAGCAGCTCCTCCATGGATGTTTATCAGCTTCACCCAGAAGACGTGGCTCCGGCGCCCCTCCACATGCGGAGCCCCCACGGGCCTGGTCTGATAACGCCGCCTCTGGTCCCGGCCGGCCACCTCCCTTCTCGTTCTCCCCAGCCTGCCCCGCCGCCCCAGGGCCCTCGGCACGGGGAGCCCAGTGCGGCTGAAGCGCAAACTCCACGAAGGGAGACACGGCTGTCCACCAGCTCCAGAGCCTGGAGCTCAGACTCCCAGCACCCGCTCACAGCTGGGGGCCGCACTGGGCGGGGCTGGGGCTCTGGGGCCACGGTGGGTCTAGATTCTGGTTTCTCCCCGTTAGCCAGGTAACCCTAGCGGGGTGACGGGAGACCTGTATCTCGGTGTCTCATGCGTAAAGCGGGGTGGCTGAAGGTATGTATACCTCATATGCCTGGGCTACCCCAGTGGCTCATCAGTAAAGAATCCCCAGGCAATACGGGAGACACAGGAGATGTGGGTTCAGTTCCTGGGTCGGGAGGATCCCCTAGAGGAGGAAATGGCAGCCCGCTCCAGGATTCTTGCCTGGAGAATCCCATGGACAGAGGGGACTGGTGGGCTACAGTCCATGCGACTGCAAAGAGCTGCAGATGACTGAGCAACTCAACACACACACACATTTTATATGGCTACTGCAAGGACCAAACAAGCTAAGACACATAAAGCCCTGAGATAAGACAAGACACACGCATGGTGCTTGGCAAACGTCAGCCACCTGCAGGCTGCAGACTGGGAATCCAACCCCCCCATCCCGACCCCGGGGCAGGGGAGGGGCAGGGCCAGCAGGGCTGGTCCACAGAGGCTGGCATGAGGGCAGCCTGACCCCTGGGCACTGCGGCTCCCTCCTGCAGGCATGCCCTGTGCAGGGACCCTCACGCCACCTGTCTTCGAGCTGTCTCCATCTTGGCCTGGCGCCCAGGCCACAGGCTCGCACCCTGCGACCCCGCCAAAGCACCTCCGGGCAGCCGGGAGGAAGCAGGCAGGGGGCAGGGCAGAAGGGACAGGCCAGCCAGGGCCAAGGACTTGTGAGAGGGTCACAGCTTCATATTCCCAGCAGAAATCCAAAAATCTGATCTTGCACATCTAAGAATAGCCGCTGGTTTTGACTGTGAGAGGTGCCAAAGCAAAAGCTATAATTATTAGTAAGTAACAAGCAGAAATTATCCACCTACCGAAAAGTCATTTTTAGCTGCCATTCCCAAAGAGGATACTGAAGGGTGGGCACCAAGAAGCTGCTTGGGTTGAGAAAGACCCTGGTTCAGCCCTGGACTGTGAATGTATGATGCCAATGGCCAGTGACCACGTGCGTGTGCTTCTAGAGAAACAGATCTGTGACTCCCAGAGAGATACCTCTTGAGGTGCCACTAGCGTCATATGGTTTAATTCGGCCTCCTGACTCCTGTCTCAGTGAGACCACAGAGGAGCTGGCTTCTCTCTGGCCTGGGTTTCCCTTCTGTACAACAGAGGAAAATACCCCTTCTGACCTCCTTTATAAGACAGTGTATATATTACAAATAGCACTGGAAGACACTTGGACTTTTAGGAAAAGAGACTGTAAAAATGGGCAGTTGCTTTTGAAACATCATGTGATGCCCAGATGCTATAAAGAGAAGATTGATAAATGTAAACAAAAAAATTGGCAAAAAAACCCACAACAACAAAACCCTAAAACACTAAATGAGTGAAAAGACAGCACGTACACACAAGGCGGATTTCTGGCCTGTAACCAGCGCTGAGAAGGAAATGGCAACCCACTCCAGTGTTCTTGCCTGGAGAATCCCAGGGACGGGGGAGCCTGGTGGGCTGCCATCTATGGGGTCGCACAGAGTCGGACACGACTGAAGCGACTTAGCAGCAGCAGCAGCAGCAGCAACCAGTGCTGACAAACCAGAAAGACACGCTCAGTGTCTGAGGTGATGACGGCAGGACCCACGAGCAGCCAGCTGAGACCCCAGCTTCCCGTCAGACGGACAACGATCTGGAAGTCTGACGACTCGCGCTCTAAAGAGGAGAGGAAACGGCCTTCTGCGTCTTGCTGTTGTTCAGTCACTAAGTCAAACCCAACCCCGGGGACTGTAGCCCGCCAGGCTCCCCTGTCCATGGAATTTTCTAGGCAAGAACACTGGAGTGGGTTGCCATTTCCTTCTCCAGAGGATCTCTCTGACCCACGGGTTGAACCCGGGTCTCCTGCATTGCAGGAGGATTCTTTACCACTGAGCCACAGGGAAGTCCTCATACCTTATTGACTGGAACGCAAACTGGCACAGTTGTGGAAGGCAATGTGACAAAATTTACCAAAATTAAAGAGTAACTTTTGATCTATCAACTCCACTTTTAGGAATTACCCTTATACAGAAGGACTGATGCTGAAGCTGAAACTTCAATACTTTAGCCACCTGATGCAAAGAGCTGACTCATTTAAAAAGACCCTGATGCTGGGAAAGATTGAGGGCAGGAGGAGAAGGGGACGAAAGAGGATGAGATGGTTGGATGGCATCACCGACTCAACAGACATGGGTTTGGGTAGACTCTGGGAGTTGGTGATGGACAGGGAGGCCTGGCGTGCTGCGTTTCATGGGGTTGCAAAGAGTTGGACACGACTGAGCAACTGAACTGAACTGAACTTACACAGAACAATGTACAGAAGGCTATTTACTGATGCACTGTCTGTAACAGCAAAGTATCAGAAATAATCCAAACATGAGTCAGCTGATCACCGGTTAAATGATGTACCATGAGCTTGGATTATTTTTTCAAACATAATTTAAATGAAATTGTCACATAGGTTCAGACAAACCAAGCAACCAAACACGGACAACCCATGTGGGTCGGCTGCCAGGTGTCCTGGGAGGAGCCAGGGGCTCTGGGTCAGAAGTGCCCAGAGCGGGGGCCGCCCCGGGCACGGTCTTCCCACCCAGGGAGCCCTCAGGGGCCAAGAGTCCCTGCTCTCCTGGGCTGGGCTCCCTGCAGGGCTGGCGGCTGTCCCCTCAGAGCAATAGAGGCTCAGGGCTCCCGGTCACGACCTCTCTGCCTTTCAGACACACCGCCACGGCCCGGGACCTGCTTATATAACAGGCTGGACGCCTGGGCCGCCTCAGAGTGGCCTCACCCGCCACTCTCAAACCCGGGGCTGCCTCCATCGGGCCCCGCCTCACCAGCCCCCACCAGACTCAGACCACAGAAAGACGACCAGGAGAGAAGAGGCCCACAGGCCACAGAAGCACCGCGGCCTGCGGTATCGGGCCTTGATCCAGCCTCCTCTGAAACCCGCAACGTTTACAGAGGCTGGCGGTATTGCTGGAGCTGATGCTGGACGCAGATGTTCCCTGGTTTCCATACATCCTCAAAACATGTAGGTCACTTTTATTTTGCCTCCCAGAGCAGTCAAGCTCAAACCACATATGGTAAAATGTTACATTTCAGTGGAAGCTTGTTTTAGGAATTCTTTCTGAATTTACCACTTCAAAGACTAGGTTGAATATATGACACAATTCTAATCTTGACTCAAACAAAGTCAGTGCTTTGAAACAGTCAATATGGTACCAATCCTATAAGATTCTAATTAGAGCCACTGTTCACGCTATATATGTGTGATTTATATTCTGCTCGGAGTTTATACGGCAGGTTCGACATTTGCTTTCCAGAATTCAATTCCACCAACCTCTAGAATGTTAAAAGCCACACCTGTTAATAGCAATGAGAACTTTATTCTCTCTTATAGGCTATGGCAATGAGGAATGGATGTCACATGATTGATTAAACTTCTGGGACAACTCCAAATGGAATCTTAGCTGCCAAGTTCGTCACTGTTCTCAGAAGCAGATACACAGTTTCTTCCCAAGAGTCGTGGCCGGTCACGCCAAGAGGAGCACAGTGTGGTCTAACCCCACATTGGGCAGGCGAAGGTGTCCTGGACTCATTGACCCTCATCCAGGTCATCAGCGTTTCTGAGACACAAGCAAGAACGGCAGGGCCTGAGGGGTCAGGGGAGCTGGCTCAAGCCTGGAAGTGTCCCCATCAGCCCTCCGGCTTTGCAGACTTTGGCCCTTCAAAGACTCAACTTCAGGGACTTCCCTGGCAGGGAGTGGTTGAGACTCCACGCTCCCAGCGCAGGGGACTTGGGATGGATGCCTGGTCAGGGAGTTCGACCCCACGTGCGGCAGCTGAGAGTTTGCACAAAGCAACTGAAGGTCCTGCCTACCGCAGCTGACACCCGCGCAGCCAAATAAATGCCCATTAAAGACAACAGCAGTAACTCGACTTCACGCCCGTTTTAAAGGACAACTCTGCCCTCCCACCAGCCCTGCAGGTTCAGGGGCAGTCTCACCTGACCCAGACACTAAAGAGAATCCCTTCTCTGTGTTTTGCCATCAGTGCCCCTGAGGGTGACCGCAGAGGACAGTCATTACGTCCTCGACTGGGGACTGAGCCCTTCTGCAAGCAAGCCGCAAGGGAGGCTTCACTGCTGCTCCCGGGTCCTCAGCACCAGCCCGTCTGGAGCCCCCGCGAGGCCAAACACTGGTAAGCAGGGTCGTGAGTCACCCCTAGTCTGTGCTTCTGCTTAGAAGAATATAATTTGTTAATTTACGGGCATTGTTACGGCTCACAGAAGGCACTGGCTGAGCTTGGCTCTGGGACATGCCCAAGCCAGGTAAATAAATCCAACTGTGTCTTCTGACACAAAGGCCGCAAATAAGGTTGCACATCGTACAATTAGCCTTGGCACAAGCGGACTAAACAGATGGGCGGTGGTGGGTAAGAAGCACTTTCCCCAGCCAGATCTGGGCTTTCACTGGGCACCCTGGGAGCCAAGCCTGGGAAGGCCTGGCAGATCAAGGGCTAAAACATGAGAAATGGAAGTGATCTTTCACATGGAACTATACACATGCAAGCAAGTCAGCTGCCATCACTGGCTCCCTATGGGGGGACTCTCGCGGCTAAAATGCCCCTGTGCTGGATTTATCTGTGGGGACTTCCCAGCTATGCAGAAGCAGCCGTGTGAAACTGGGGGGGGGCACACCTGCTTTCTGGGCTAGCAGCTCGGCTGGCACCCATGGGTACCTGCCTTGCTCTCTGAGGATCGCCAGGAGTGCCATCAGAGAGGGGAGCCTGGACACAAGGGTGCCGCCCCTTCCCCGGCCTAGGTGAAGACATCTTTGTCACCCGGACTCCCGACCCCTCTCCCAGGGTCTCTGGGATGTCACTGCTAGAGCGCGCAGGGCGCTGAGCTCACCACCCCAGGAGAGGGTGCGGTGAAGCCTGCAGTGCGGAGGAGGAAACGGAGGCTCAGAGCTCAAGCAGGACCGCCGGACCTCGGGTACCCCGAGAGGCGGTCTGGGGGTCAGCTGCCCCGGCGCGGGGTGGGGCTGGGGGCAGAGCGGTACCTGCGTGCAGCCAGATCTGCGCCAGCGTCATCCAGGGGTGCAGGGGGCCCTGCTTGGGCGCGCTGCTCTGCAGGGACGAGGCCACTTCTGACAGTGCCTGCTCCACTCTGGAGGCCGCGACTGATGTGGCGTGGATGGAGCCTGCGGGGTTGGGGCGGGGGTTCGAGAAGACGGCGTCAGAGGCGGAAGGCAGCCAACCCCGCACCCCCCGCAGCCCCACACAGACAAGAGGCCGAGACGCACGCGCGCCCTCCCCCGGGTGTCTGCGGGTCGCGGGCCACACCCCATGCGCCGCCGGGGCCTGCCCTCCTGGTTTCTGTGCTTGGCCTCAGTTCCTGTCCGTGGCTTCAGCTGCCCTGTGTCGCCACGGAGCTTAGACTGCAGAGCGACTCTCAGGAGCCTCGAGCGGGCTGAGCAGAGGGACGCCCGGCAGAGACGCGTGAAGAGCAACCAAGGCAGGTGCCAGAGCACCCTCCCGGGCCTGGACCTGGAGACCCCCGGGGGCGGGGGAGGGACTGCTGGTCTGCTGGGGAGGAGTCCGGGGGAGGGTTTTGCTCTCAAGACACACCCAGCAACCGCCCACTGCGTTCCCTGGCCTTTGAAGGATCTGGAGCCATAGTCTAGGACGCGACTTAAAAACTACAGAAACAGCACCCTTTTGCCCACTGGATAAGCAGATGTCTATCGCCGGGGCTAACACCAGCCCACTGGAGGTCAGGTCACAGCAAAGAGGCTGTGCCCGCCTTACTTGTCTGCAAAAGCTGCTCTTCTGAGGGGCTGCGGCAGGCGGCCGCCGGGACAGGCTCACTAGCTGGAGGGATCTGGCCAAAGGGCTGCTACTCAGACCTCAAACGAGTCAAACCACAGGTTCCTCCCACGCTGACCTGGGGAGTTCCTGCCAGACGGGGGCCACCTTCCAAAACAGGTGTCTCTCCCCAGCTCTTTCCCACACCCCCTCTTGGAGGAATGGTTTCAGAACCGAGAACAGGAGTCTCAGTTATTTCAGATTGAAAACTGGTGATATTTATATTCACTGGCAACATTCTTAATTTATAACTCATCCTCAAGTGTAATACAGAGATAAACATTCCAGCCCTGTCAGTGGTAACTATCAACTTCTCATGAGGTTGAAAATGGTGATTATAGAGAGATACGCGCTGACTACTCAGATAAACCGAGCTGGGTCTACTCTGGGTAAGAGGAGGCTGTGAGCATAAAAATAATCTCTGCTGGGCTTTCAAATGTACCATAGTTTATTCATTTTAAAGGGTATTTGCAGTGATAAACTGGCCATCCATATTGTGTTTTGATGTCCCAACACGAAGGAAATGTGGATTTTTCTCAGTATATGCAAATCCTTCAGTGGGAGGGGCTTGGTGGAAGTGAAACGCGGGAGGGGGCTGGGGACCAGCCTGAGAATCCAGCTTCTGTGGACAGTCCCCACACAGACAGCACCCAGGGGGACAAGGAAGAGGGTGGTTCTGGAGAAGGACTAGGGAGGCCTCCAGAGTCAGCACTGCCGTGTGAGGAGGCCCACGAGGCCAAGTTCAAAGGTGACACAGGAGAGCTGATGGAGCTCAGCTGAGAACTGACCACGCAGAGACAAAGTGTGTCAGACTACTTAAAACCTGAGCAGCAAGATGATAAAACTGCTGTTGGTTTAGGGGGTCTTGTTCCGTTTTCAACCTCTTTATGGAAGATCAGCGTTTTAACTTTGATAATAAAGATGGACGTAGCTTCTCTGAGATTTTTAATAGCAACGATTAGTTAAATAAAGGAAACTGCTGTTGCTACATCCTGATGCTGTTACCAAACTGGCTAACCTTCTCACTGACTACCTCCAACAGGGGTTCTCAACCTTGGCTTCACATTAGAATCATTTAAGGATTAAAAAAACGACCACAATGCCACAGCTACAGCATCACTGGCGCTAGGGTGGGGCCAGCCGCCTATTCACTAATAGCCCAGGTATGGCCAACGTAGAGCCAAGACCGAGGCCCCGACCTGGAGAGACGGGAGAGGGTGTTATTAGATGACGGTGAGGCAAGAAAGGCCCGCGGGCGGCGTCGGCACAGCCCAGCCAGCTTGAGCGGTCGTGCCTTTCTGCAGCCCAGCGATCTGGGAAAGGGGCCAGGAAGCTCCTGTTCTTCAGGACAGAGGCTCTCAGAGCTCTCTTATCTCAGAGTCCCTTTGGACTCTGTGAAGTCATTTTCTTTAATTTATTTGGCTGCACCAGGTCTCAGCCAAGGTATATGGGATCTAGTTCCCTGACTGGGGATCGAACCTGGGCCCTCTGTATTGGGAGCGTGGAGTCTTAGCCACTGGATCACCCGGGAAGTCCCTCTGCAAAGTTATTGCAAGACCCCTCAAGAGATCTTGTTTACATGGGTTATATCTATTGATACTGAAATCAAAAATGAAATCAAAACTGAGAAATGCTTAAAATGTTTCATTTTTAAAAAAGAAAAAGAATAAACCACTGCTCTAGAAAAATTCTACACATATTCTACTAGATTCTCAATCCTTGGCTACAAGGATTTGTGACTTTTAGGCAAGGGGCTAATTTTGCTTTTCAGATGATCTGTTTGATTCACAAACGAACTTCTCAGAAATAACGTCAAAGTTCCTTCTCTTTGTGATATCTATACACAACTGGGGCTTCCCTGGCGGCTCAGGCGGTAAAGCATCTGCCTGAATGACCCAGGTTTGATCCCTGGGTCAGGAAGATCCTCTGGAGAAGGAAATGGCAACTCACTCGAGTATTCTTGCCTGGAGAATCCCATGGACGGAGGAGCCTGGCGGGCTACAGTCCACGGGGTCACAAGAAGTCGGACACGACTGAGTGACTTCAGTCACTCATATACACAACTAAATACATTAATTCTTCACATACTGATGTTTCACTGTGAAGAAAGTCTGGCAAATGATGATGTCAGCAGTGGTGATTATCAGTTTTAGTGAACTATTTTTGATTATCAGTTTTAGAGGCCTGTTCCAGGCACTCTGGTTTGTATTTTATGTATATTGCTTCATTTAACCTTTAAACAATTCTCTGAGGCAGGTAACACTGTTACCTGCATTGTTTAGATGACAAAATTGAGATTTAGTGAGTAAGTTACCCAAATACATATAGCCAGCAGGTGACTCAGACACTAGTCTAACTGCAAGTCTAGCCTCTAAGTCCAGCTCCGATACCTCCTCCTCCAGGAAGGCTGCCGTGAGCCTTTGGTCCCTCCTCCCTACCATCCTCAGGTAAAACGTCAGCCCTTGGGACCTCAGTGCCCCATATCCTCCTGTGGCCATGGTGATCCCTGTACAGACCACACTGTTTTACGTTAAAGTTAATGTTACTGGCTCTCTTACGAGGCTGGAAGACAGGAGTCATGTCCTCCATTTGGGTATTTTGAAGGTGAAATGAAAGTTGCTCAGTTGTGTCCGACTCTTTGTGACCCCATGGACTGTTCAGTCCACGGGATTCTCCAGGCCACAATACTGGAGTGGGTAGCCTTTCCCTTCTGTAGGGGATCTTCCCAACCCAGGGATAGAACCCAGGTCTCCCGCATCGCAGGCGGATTCTTCACCAGCTGAGCCACCAGGGAAGCCCACCAGGTATTTTAGGGGCTAAGAATGCCAGGCCCCTGAAATGTGCTTGGTAAATGCTCATGGAATGAACGGATGAATGATGAGTGAACAGGCACTGCCAACAGACTTGTCACTGTGTGAAATCCGGAAGAGCGGGGCCCCCTTCGAGGGAACCATGTCTGGGTGCCCTTCCCTCCTTCCCTAATGGCCCAGGGGCCAGACCTTCCCCGTCTCACAGGGCTCCTCCCAGCCACTGGCACTGAGACCAGCCGTGGTGCATGCCTGAAGGAACACCACTCTCACCCAGGGGCTTCCCAGCTCCAGTGCAACCAACCCCTTACACAGGGAGGGCGACAGGCTCATCAGAAACTACTGTTTCCTTCCTAGATGACCCCTTTTCACACACGCCTCACGGGGCAGACACCCTTCAGGCTCTGAGGGAGGGGTGAGGATTTGAGCATTCAGTATTTATTAACAAGAGCAGGTGATTTACAATAATGATAAAAATACTTAACAGCTAATGTCTACAGGGCTTCCCTGGTGGCTCAGCTGGTAAAGAATCCGCCTGCAATGCGGGAGACCTGGATTCAATCCCCGGGTTGGGAAGATCCCCTGGAGAAGGGAAAGGCTACTCACTCCAGTATTGTGGCTTGGAGAACTCCATGGACTCTATAGTCCATGGGGTCGCAAAGCGACTGAGCGACTTGAACTTTCACTGTCACCCTTCCTAGCAATAGTGCAAATATATCAAACTCTTTCACTGGGTTAGAATTTGGAGGAAGAAAGGGCTAAGCATCACTATGAATTAGAATGGATAAATCTAATTACAAAATATAATCAAAACAACCTGCATCTTACTGTTGCATAGGACCGAAATGGTAAGTGCCAAGACAGGTTTTGATTTATATAGGTGAACTAGAAACGCTAGTCCTGACCAACCTATTTTTAAAGCAGCCCTTTTCTTTCTCATGAAAGCAAATGTATTCTTACAGCGTGCATGGGGGTTAGGAGGCTTATCCCTCCAAGGGAAATGGACAAACTGAGGCTTGAGAAAGGAATTAGGGGGAGGAACAGAAGGCCTATTTCTAATTTGAAATCCAAGACTCTGGAGGAATAAGCTTCCAGATGATCAGGTTTGACAGGTGAGCCAGGGGATGTGTCTGGCTGCTGAGCGTCTCCTATTTATCACATTAATTCGAGAAGTGCTTATCCCTGTCGGAACCCTCAGGGCCGAGCAGCCACCAAGTCCCTCAGTCACAGGGTGCAGGGGCTCTGAAAAGCCACCGTGAAACCAACTGAACCGACAGCTGACGCGGGCAGGTGAGAGTGGGCCCAACCTGGGCTAGGTTCTGTGTCCACGGGGCACACGGTGTCCTGGAGCTGAATTCCCTCCCGCCTAGATGCCCAAGAGAAAATGCTGTTCTGGACATCTGATACGTCGGCAAGGCGCCGCTTGAAGAACTGTTCTGATCCCCACCTCCAGGGTCTTTATCTGAGTCCCTGCTTAGGACCACCATCTGGGTGGGGTGTGGAAGGGGGCTGCTGATAGAGACCCCGGGCTGAGGGGCCAGGAGCCACGGCCCCTGACCTCAGGAAGCGGAATGCAAGCTCCGCACCCCCTGGAGGATTCCTACCCCCATTCCTATCATCTCCTGAAGCTCATAGAGAAACTCTGCCAGAAGCAGGACACCGGGTCCAGCCAGCTCACACTGCCTCTGCAGCTGACGTCTCTCCAAAAATCCTCTCCACAGCTCACTACACCTGTGGTCAGTTTCACGCAGACCTCCGACATGGAGCCTATTTCAATACTTGAAGTTCATCAGGCAAAGGAACCTCAGAGCCCATAATGCTGTTAAGCAAAAGGCACAGTAAACCTCATGGCCAGGCCGTGTTCGGTCACCTGAGTTTTCACAGGCAGGCCCACTGACTGCGTGTCGTGTTTCTACACTCGGGCGGCCCTCTCGACTCCTCTGGTGGCGGCACCCGAGCCGCCGTGGTTTGAACGAGGTCCACCTTCCCTGTCCCCTCCCTTCCTCGCAGCGTGTGGAGGCGGCTCAGGCCTCCGATGCACCCCTGCTGACGGTGAGCATCACAGCCCAGGAACCGACAGCTGTGCCTCGGACGTGCGAGAAAGAACAAAACCCCTCTACGCAGCGGACGCATGGCCGCGTGTCCGCGGGTTCGGGCTGCCCTCTGCGCCCAGCCCTGGAGGGCGAGCTCGGAGGCCCCTGCGCGGGCGCGGGCTGCACGGTCCCGCTGAGAGGAGCCCGCGCGTGCGGGAGCTCGCCGCCGCCCGGGGCTCCGCTCGTGCTCTCCCTCGGTGCTGCCGTCCGCGGGGTCCGCGCCGCTTCCTCGAGCTGTGCCCCTCCCCGCAGCAATGAAACGAGAAAGAAAAGGCAGCTTCATTTCCAGAGGCCGCGCGCTGAACGCTGGTCCGCCAGACAGCTGCGCCTGAAACCCCCGTCTTTAACGGGAGGCCGCCTGCTTCTAAGTCGAGGCTCGCGCGCCGCTGAGCGGCGGTGCAGCGGCCTCCGGAGCCGGGTCCCCGCGCTCTGGGAGCCCCGGGCCGGCCCGAGCAGCGGTGAGGCCGGCAGCAGGCACGGGGCCCGCGCTGTCAGCCGCCGCGCTCCGGACCCTTCAAACCTCGGGCCACTGTCCCTCCACGCCGCCCCGCGGCCCGGGGTTAGGACGGGCCCCATCTCCGCTGGAGGAGGTCCTGCCCTACGTGGGGCGGGCTCCGCGCACGGCCGTCCAGGCCTGCCTGCCGCACGCGGGCCCCTGCAGCGGGCGGCCCTCAAGCGGCGGGGCCGGGGTGCGCGGGCGGAGCGGCCGGAGCGGCCACTGCGGGCCAGCCGCCTCCGCCCTCCGCGAGGCCCCTGCTCGCAGGCTCTGCGGACCAGTGGCTTTGGAGCTATTCTCGTAGCTACTTTCCCTGTTCCCTGTGTGAAAAGGAGGCCAAGACAGCCAGGTACATCCGGACAGGCCAACCCCCAGTCCCAGGACGAGGTCTCCACTCCCAGTGACTTTCACAGTGTCAAGCACAGCTCAGACCGGAGGGGACGTGCTTTCCTCCTGGAAGGGGGTCCTTTCCGGGGAAAGCGTCGGGGAGGCAGGGGCATGCGCGGCGTGCTGCGAGGTGCAGGCGGGCGCTCCGCAGGCATGCAGGGGGCCGGCTGCGGGCGGGGGCAGCGCCTGCGGGAGGACTGCGCGGGGAGGCTCCCCACCCGCCCCAGCCCCGCTGCCCAGTCCCGCCCGAGCCCGCCCCTGGGCAAAGCGGCTCGTCCGGACGCGGCCGGGAGAAGGCTCACCGCACACACACGCCCGGCGTCAGCCCGAGGGCCGCGTTACTGCCGTGTCCACCTCCTGAACTGCCATTCAACCTCGTTTAGAGAACGACATCCTAGGACTATCTAAGTGAACAGGCGGCAGCGTCTAGTGTTGTCGCTCAGTCGTGTCCGCCCTTTGTGACCCGGTGGACTGTAGCCTCTGTCGTGGGATTCTCCAAACAGGAACACTGGGGTCAGTGGACATGCCCTCCTCCAGGGGATCTTTCTAACCCAAGGATGGAACCTGAGACCCCCACGTTGCAAGTAGATTCTTTACCATCTGAGCCCCCAGGGAAGCCAGAACTATTTTTTAAAGAGAATTATTTTAATAAAAAGAGAGCAAGAAAACATTTACACTTCAATTGCCACCCCTCAAAAGCAGTGGGGCCATCATAAGAGTGACCTTTTCATATATAGATTAAAAAGCGACTTTTTTCTGTTAGAGGCAGAGGGTGGAGTCAGTCACTACCTCACCAACTGGTCACTTCCTGATCCTGACGGATGTTTTTAAATGTCAGAAAATGCAAGGTCAATAATAAAGCGCCCACCACCCCGGCCTTGTCTCTCACCGTGCTTCATTTGAGCTGTGTGTGTTTCCCTTAATATCATTCTCTTCTCTGGGTTCCTAAGGAGAGCAGCACTTTCACCAGAATCGGTGATACAAAATGAAGCTGGGAACACGAGCAGGCACATTCTCAGAGAGGAGAACAGAACATCAAGCCAGGTCTCCCTCCAGAATGACGACTGCTGGGGTAGGTGCCCGTGCACGGGGGCGCCTGGGCTCCTCAGCTCAGGAGTGACGGCACCGTGGGGGGTGGCCCGGCGGCTACGGTCCAGGCCAGCTCTCCCCGCCTGGCCGGTCACTGCCCCCTGGGAGCCACAGGGGCTGGCAGAGGCTTAAAATCAGGATCAGCGCCTGGTAAACCACAGAGGCGTGTGTGAACAGCGTGCTCAAGTCGCTTCAGCCGTGTCCGACTCTGTGCGACCCCATGGACTGTAGCCGCCAGGCTCCTCCGTCCAGGCAGGAATACTGGAGTGGTCTGCCATCTCCTTCTCCAGGGGATCTTCCCCACCCAGCGATCGAATCGGTGTCTCTTGCGTCTCCTGCATTGGCAGGCGGGTTCTCTACCACTAGTGCCACCTGGGAAGCCTGGGTGTGTGAACAGAATAACAAGCAAATTGAGATCCTCACAGGCGAGGAATCCAAGGCCAGGAAGGTTAAATGGGCTGCATGGGCTCCTCTGCAGAACTGCCCCCTGAGCCCAGGTTCCCCTGGCCTTCCAGAGACTTCGGGCTGTTTTTATCGAAAGGATTAAGACCTCTGTATGATGCTGGGAAAGGTTGGGGGCGGGAGGAGAAGGGGACGACCGAGAATGAGATGGCTGGATGGCATCACCGGCTCTGTGGACATGAGTTTGAGTGAACTCCGGGAGTTGGTGATGGACAGGGAGGCCTGGCGTGCTGTGATTCATGGGGTCGTGGAGAGTCGGACACGACTGAGCGACTGAACTGAACTGATAAACACGTCAAGCCTCATTTTGCCGTATGGAAAGGGAATCACTTTTCCTATGTAGCAATAAGGGTTGAACCAGAAAGGGATTTTGAGATTCAGCTAGTTCCCGCTACCCCAAATCTACAGATGGCCCTCACAGGGAAGCCTGATGCCTCCCATTTTTACCAGTCGCCGCGGGGCTGCTGACACCCCCCCGGCGCCCTCACTCGGGCATCTCTCCTGCAAAGCCTCCTTCTGCTGACACCCCCCCCGCCCGGCGCCCTCACTCGGGCATTTCTCCTGCAAAGCCCCCTTCTGAAGTCCTTCCCAGACAAGTGCTGCCTCCTCCGTATTTAAAGCCAAGCTGCAGCAGGAAGCGTTAGAATCTCGCGAGAGCTGGGCCCCAGGAGGCGTGAGCAAGCGGGTGGCAGCTTAGGGTCCAGGCCATCTGAACATTCCCAGGGATCAACAGCCACAACACACAGTGCACGGTGGAGGGCAGCGTGATTCCGGAGACCCTCGGAAAAGTTAATAGATCCGTAAACTACTTACTAACTGAAACAAGGGAGGGAAAACCATGAAAGTGTACTTCTGGAGAGTTCCCTTGGGACAACAAACCAAACCAAAGTTAAAACCGAGAAACAAACATTTGAAAAACCAAAATTAAGGCTAAAAAAGCAAACGGAGTTCTCATAACCTTCCAGCTGTAAGTCTGGTTGTTTGGAATCAGATTTCAACTCAAGAGTTACATATGTTTTTCCACTAACAATGATTTTTTTTTAAAGCAAAGGAAGGCCAACTGGGCATTCCCCTCCGTGTTTAAATGTTCAGTCAGCACGTGAAAGCTGACCAATTCATGGACTGTTTTGTTTCCAGGGCAGGAAATTCCAAAGGGAAGGGAAAAATAATCAAACAAGCAATTTTCAGATCTTTCCACACATTAAACCTCTTCATGATTCCAGCAGTTGTAGGGTTGGGCTAGTGTTCGATTCTGTGAAGTCAAAGGATTGGGGGTGGGGGTGGGATTCATGAAGCTTTAGGTCTAGGCTATCTGTTCTAGGGGAAAGAGCTGGCATTCAAATTTATTATAATTTTAATCAAGAAATTCTGCCTTTACTAGGCATGTGTGGCATGTTTTCCCTTCTCTAGCTGAATGCTGTGTTTGTGGCTGGGAGGCAAGATCCTTGGGTGCGTCAGTCTTAGAACACCTGGTGACCGGCAAGGGGCTCCCTAAGGACGGAAGGTGACTCAGAGCTTTGTGAAGAATAAACAACTGAGCGATGCTTGGTGCATAATATGTTCAGCAGAAAGCCCAGTGGGTGCGCATTGCCCTACCCATTTGCTAATTAATCTGATATCAGGTGTCCCACCAGAAGAGGCTGGACCTCAGAGGTTTAAAGGGACACAGGGCTTCTTGGGATGCAACGAGGTAAATACTGGCGGGTGTGGAGGTAGGTGGCTTTGTTACCCAAACGAGAAGGGAAGGGGTGGTGGGAATATCTAACGTCATTCTGGAACACTTTTTCTTGTTATTGTTCAGTCACTAAGTCGTGTCTGACTCTTTGCGACCCCGTGGACTGTGGCCTGCTAGGCTCCTCTGTCCATGGGATTTTCCTGGCAAGAATCCTGGAGTGGGTTGCCATTTCCTCCTCCACGGGATCTTCACTACCCAGGGATCAAACCAGCATCTCTTGCACTGGCAGGTGGATTCTTTACAACTGAGCCACGTGGCTCAGTAAGATTCCATTTTAAGAACTCCAGCCTCAAGCTGGGCAAAAGTCAATGTAAAAAACAACTTTTCTGGAAAAACCAAAATAGAAAAAAAACCAAAGTTGGCAACTGCTCCTAATCATTGTATTAAGGGAAAATGTCTATTTTAAGAAGTAGATTAAAAACAACGTAAGCCGTTTATAAACATTATCCTCATCTTCCATTTTGTAAAAGTGGGATTGTCATTGAGGCTGCGTTCAGAACAGTTACTATGCAGATAAGTGAGGTCAGAGTGTTTCGTGGTTTAAATGATTTATTTTAGATGATAGTCTCCTTTCTGTGTGTGTGCGTGAGTGAGTCTAACACAGCAGGTCGCCATCAGAAATATGAGCACATTAGGGAGAGCAGCTCTTCATATGCTGAGCTTTTGTTCAGCATATAACTGAGCGTTTGGACCAAAGATGAGCCCTTAGAAATCATGGATATAGAGATTAAATTTTCTGGCTGTGTTGCAGGTAAAGTGAGCATTAAATAAATGAGTGGAAGAACAAGGGTGGATCTCCTGGTGAGGCCCACATTGAGGGGCCATTTAAGGACTTTATCAACTGGTGTCTCATTTTAATACAGGGATCTTTTTTTCTTTTAATTGACAGGACCCAAAACAGACTTTCAAATGTCCCTATTATTTAAAAGCAGGATTAGATTAAAACACTGTTCAATTTCCCTGCCTAGATTCATGACACAAGCCCTACATTTTCTTTCCCTGCAAATGGAAAGCAATTTATAGTCTTGTTTTCCAAAATGCAGGACACAACCCACTGGCACTGGAATCACGAGAAGGTATTTCATAAATGCATATTCTTGAGCCCCAGCTCCTGAATCGCAAACTCTGGGGGTCAGACCCGGGGAATCTGCAGTTTTCAAAGCTCTCTGGGTGATTGTAACACACCCTAAGCTCTGAGAATCACATATTTAAAAGGCAGATGACCGATATCTTTAGAATACGACCTTGATGATGACATACTTGTTGAATTCATGTCTAAATTGAAAACCGGAAATAATTAGGAAAGTTCTAATTTTTTTTTTTTTTTAAGAAAATAAGATCTTTATGCATTGATATCAACTCCAGGAAATCATAGGAGTGCCCAAGAGCCAGAAGCAGTGTTCTAGAAAAACTTCTATTGATCCTGCTCAAAACAGGTTTCCTTTGCTTTTCGGAGGAACTAGACAACATGGTCTTCTGCCCCAGGCAGCGTTTGGGTTTTCAAACTAGCAAGATTTTCTGTCAGTTGAATTTGATGGAGTTTGCTACCCAGCTTATCAGTTAGGAAGATTATCAGAAAATAAAACATCAGGCAAATGAAGCAGGTCTAACAAGAAAGGAAAAAATAAACCAAACATAAACCATGTTTACACAGAGAGGGTTCCTGGCGGGGGCCCGGGTCACTGGCTGAGCGCGCAGCAGGGGGCCACGCAAAGGTCTCGGGTTTGGGATGAGAAGGGAGGCAGGGAGACACAGACAGGTGGAGAGAAGACCCGGTTCTCGGAAGAGAGGAGGAGGAGTCTGACGCTGAAAGAGCGAAAGAGAACAGAAGGGTCAGGGCAAAGGCACTGCAGAGACACACAAAACAGACCAGCTTGTGATACACTCACACAGGCTGCAAAGAAAACGAGGTCATGTAACGCACACTGGTTCCTCTACTTGACAACAGAATACAAGTGCTTTTCGAAGAAAGCAAATTTGCTGTTTTTCCACTGGTTATTATTTGTTCTGCAACAACACCGTGGAATAAAAATAACTCAGATTTACCTGGGCACAGATTCAGCAGTACGATCCACTGAAAATAATACGTCTTTAACCTATAGTATCCGCAACATTCTAGAGGAAAAGAAACTATTTGCTTTTCAGTTGGAAAGAATTAAAACTTGACTTTTCCTTGATTTGTTTTTTATGAGAAGCACTTATATAAAATTTACTTGAAAACTAAGGTTTTCCTCGGTGCAGCTATTGAGGGGCAACCCCGGGCCAGGTCCCAGCATCGTGGCAATGGAGCGCAAGCGCGCTAGGCTGGGCCACGGTTGGGTGCGGAGGCCGGGCTGGCTGTCACTCCTGTCTTCAGCTGGAGAGACACACCGCAGGAGGGAGAACCACCATAGCAACAATTAAAAACTTTCCTGGACAAAATGGGGCAAACTTTCAAGGTGGAAGAATCATTTTACTTTGGATAGGTGTCTGGCAATATCCCTCAATGATTAAAGATAACTCCCCTTACTCCACACCCTGCTTTGAAGGCAAAAGGAAGAAAAAAAATTTTTTTCTTCATCCTCTTTTTAAGGAACTAACTTATTCCAAAGAAAAACAATGACTCATAGCTTCAAAGTTAAAAGACTGTCATTCCATTTGAGTCTGTTGATGGCGAGGACCTCCTGGGCGATAGAGGTGGGGCGGGGAGAGAAGGGGACTGCGAGGTGATGTTAGGAGGGAAAGCGGATTCTTCCAGAGATGATTTCACTCTGCCACACCCGTTTAATACAACCAACGTCCGCTCTCTGGCCACAGTGGACTTGGCTAGTCCGAGGCATCTGGACTTGGGCTCACCTCGTGTTATGGTCCAGATCTGCATCTGGATAATTGCAGGGGTAGGAAACAGACCTCCCGGTTAGTTACCCACCTTTCAGAATGAATACCACTGAGCCTGAACTTCATCACGACCCAGATGTACAATGAGGGTACCTTGGCTAGATTTTTAAAGAACTCTTATCAGTTTGAAACATACATTGAAATTTTAACAGGCAAAATATGATATCTGAGATCTGCCTCAAAATACCTTACAAAAACTAAGTGTTGGACAGCAGAGATAAAGGGAAAAAAAAGGAATTGTTGGAGGCTAGTGGTAGGTACTAGAGAAGGAAATGGCAACCCACTCCAGTGTCCTTGCCTGGAGAATCCCAGGGACGGGGGAGCTGGTGGGCTTCCGTCTATGGGGTCGCACAGAGTCGGACACAACTGAAGCGACTTAGCAGCTTAGCAGCAGTGGTAGGTACATGGGGACTCATGGCATTAGTATCTCTATTTTGGTATATTTGAAGTTTTTCCACAATAGAAAATTTTAAAAATAAATAAAAGGGAAATAAATTTTAGCTCTGAAAAACTAAAGGGACAATCCAAGGGGGGCTGTGGCTTTGAGACGGGGTCTCCTGCGCCGGGGTGATGGGGTGGGCAGCATCGTGACCGCGGGAGGTCGCCTCCGGGCACGTGTCTTCACCCGCTGTGCTCCTGGCAGAGGCTTGGGTCCTTCAGGGCACTTAGAAAAGCCACTGACTGTGGGGCTGTAAAAAAGCCCCAGGACACTCTCCGCGGATGAAGGCAGGGGGACTGGGGGACGCGTGAAGGGACCCCCACGGGGGCCGAGCAGCCCAGACACAGTCTGCTATTTTCAAGTCAAGCGATGTGGGAAATAAGGTCTAAGCTTATTTGCATGGGATGGAAAACCAAAAGCTAATAAAAACGGTTATCTTTAGGAAAAGGCGAGGGAGAAGGGCAGGGAGGAAGCAGAGCATCCCTACGGAACCTTCGGAATCAGAGCTTGAGCTAAATTCGTGGGTCATTCTGGAGATGGGTTCACACAGACGCTCCAATAGGGACTGCTGCCCTCCTGGAACTGCCTACGTGTTCAGCTGAACAAAACTGCCCTTTATTCATCAAGACGGAGGCACCTTTTCCATTTATAGGAGAGTCTGTCTAGTTTAAGGTTTTCTAAGTCTCTTGGATTTAAAGGATCATCTCAGAATGTTCTGCCATCATTTATGACCAGTCTGTCGCTGATAAGGTCTGCTAACATGGCCTTCCATTTTTCCGGCTCCTGAGCCTCCTGGTAAGTACTAATGGTGCTAAAACCAATGACTTGGGCTCCCGGGCAGGGCGGGTGAGAAGGGTCTTGGAGGGGCTCCTGTGGCAAGTACAACCGCAACAACACGATAACACGGTCACTGGCCAGCACCTGGGAGCCTGCACCCCAGCTGTGTGGACCCCACCCCAGCTCAGGATTCAGGGACAGCGGTGCCCACTACGGACAAGGGCAGCCACCCCCACTGGGCATGAGACACTCCTCATCTGGATGCTATGGCAGCTGAGGTCTCCTCTGAGGAGGGAGCCTCCCGAGGGCTGGGGGCGGGGGCGGGGAGGACGCTCCTCAGGCAACAGGGAGAACAAACCCTGAGGGTCTCGCTCAGTTTCTGCGGTCTGCTTGCACTGTGATGCAGACGAAAGTTTGGGGACCTCGGAGCAAATGAAGGCCCTGACCAGCTGGAAGGACAGGGGCTCTGACTTCTGTACCAGGGTCCTCGCAGGGTCCTGAGGGGGAAGAGGCCCCGGGCGGCAGCTGCTAGGAACTGGTGAGCATCACCTCCCTGTCTTTTCTGCCTGGAGGTCCGAGCCTCGCCTTGCGGGGCCTAAGGGCCTGACCTTCCCTTTTCTGCAGCAAGGGGTCACGCACGTCCCTCCAGTGGGACTGGACTGTGAGCAGAGCCCAGCTCAGGGTCGGCCTGGTTCACATCTAAGCCTGCCAGTGACTGGCCCCCAGCCCGGGGCCCAGGCCGCTGCAGGGCCGAGTCCCTGTGGCCTTTCCGGCCTGCACTTGGCGCGGCGGCTGGTAAATGGCACTGACTTAAATTCATGCTGCTCCCAGCGCTCTGCTGACCAGGGAGCCCCAGGGCCCTGCGGTCAGGCTTCCTGAGCCGACTTGAGGTCTGGAAAAGGGGGCCTAGCCAGGCAAGGCAGGCAGCTGGGAGAACAGCTCGGGCGAGGTCTGCGCCTGGCTTCCGTCCCCGGGGAGAGACTCTCCAGGGTGACTCCCGCGGAAGGCTCAGGGCCACTCTCTGGCTCTTTGGAGGGGCTGGGTCAGGACCCGGGGCCGGGAGGCTCCTCTTGTGAGGACAACCCCCGGAGGCTGGGGGGCACCCGGAGGAGGACTAACCCAGAGACAGAGCGCCATGCTGGTGGCAGGGAGGCAGCAAAGCCGCTCCCAGCGACACGCGGGACCGCCTCAGGCTCACAGCTGGGCACGTCTTAATAGTCGGTGGGTCCGCTGAGGCCTCCAAACGGCCCCCTGAGATGTCGCTATTCCTATCAAAAATTACTTGTCTGCACTTCTGGAGATGACAGAGGTATCTCTACCTGCCCTGTGCTTAGGCAACTGTAGAAACAGATGCGAACTGGTGTGCTAATATCTGCGGAGAGGCAGGAAGTGTGGCAGGCCTCCTCTCAGGGTCAGTAGACTCGGAGGCTCAGAACCCAGCTGCCCTCTTGCAGGGGTTCTTTGCGGGGTGGAAGTGTGTTCGTGGGTGCCATGGATGAGACACCGAAACCTTGATTTCAGCAAGTCTGAAATCTAAAGAGAGACAAAGAAACACAAAAGCCAAGGGATGCTTGAAGGGGATGGTAAGAGTCTAATTTTAGTTTCGAATTTTTGGCTCCAAGAGCAAGGGGAAAAACAAAGATTTCAAAGAGTTATGTTGGCAAGGGATAGGACGGCCCCCACCATGAACACAGGCTTGAAAAAGACCCTGGGGAAAAGGCCCGTCAGGCGGGAGGTAGGCCCGTTTCCCTGGGGACGCCTCCCCACCCTGGGCCCCGGGGTCTTCACCCCACGGGGCTCGGGGCCAGCCCGCCCAGCTCCGGTTAACACCGCCGCAGCCCCACTGGCACTTCAGTCTCACCTGTCTCGGGGTCGCTGAAGTCTGGCAGAGTGATTGTATTAAGCTGTCGTCTGTCAGCAATGGTTCTGTCTAAGAGGCTGCTCCCACGTCCAGAATCACTGCAAAACACAGCTGCAAAGGTCAGTCATTGGAAAGGTGGGCAGGGGGAGGAAAGAGAAGCACCCGATCCCCACGCCTGAAATGCGTTTCTGACGTTCTTCGGCACCTTGTCACCTGTCATCACACGTCCAGCTTTCCCTGGACCGGCTTCCTTTCAGCATCCGTATCCCCAGTGCGCCTCAAACCGCACCCACGGGCCCGCGCTAGTGAGGGAAATGGAAATGTGGAGCCAGCGTCTCCTCTCCACGGGGACACACTGCTGGGCGCCGGTGCTGGGCAACAGGCTTGCCGGGCCGTGAGCACGCCATCCTCCCGGAACCCGCGCTCAACACGCGTGCTTCCAGGCAGTGGCTGCCCAGAAAGACCACCCGGGGCATCTGGATAAACCGCTGAGGCCCGGGTCCTGCCCGACCCAACAGTTCAGAAGTGCCAGTGTTCAAAGCTCCCCCGTTGGTTCCAATGCCGAGCCGAATTCAAGAACCACTGGGCCCTACTTTTCAAAGGCTGATCTCGGCCACGGCCTCGTTGGGGTCCCGAGAACAAGCCTTTACGCTCAGTGGTGTGGTTGAGACCTCTATCTAATGAACGAGGTGAGTGTGAGGCTGCGCACGGGGAGGGGGGCTGGCAGAGAGCCCCCGGCCAGCGCTCCTGAGAGGAGAAGACAGCCTCAGGAATGGCGCTGCGGGTTCTGCCAGCAGCCTCCCGGCTGGAGCCCCCAGCCAGAGTCCCGCACCGACCCCCGCAGGCTGCTCCTGCAAAACGGGACTGGCCACTCCTCAGGTGAGTCACGGGGAGACCATACAGGCCTAACGGGAGTGAAATGCCATTCATTCACAGACCTTAGCTCACACTACTCCCCCCTCTAATTCCTACAAGCCCATCAGCAAAAACAAAGAAAACAACTGCCTTCTTTTTTCATCACGATACTCTATCAAAGGTGCATATTTGTCTCTTGAGGTTTGAGTCTAATGCTTTTCTTTCAATCCATTTTTTTTTTTAATCTGGGGGCTCTACGGATGATTTTTTTAGTTGTTATTGTCAAGAAATTCAACTTCTACAATAAAGGGACACGATTTCCTTCCTCTCTGCAGCTGTTGCTAAAAGTGGTACAAACAAGATTTGCTATGAAACTTAATATGGTTTGCAGGCTGTAATTTCCACGTCCAGTGATATAGTTAGAGAAATCCACAGGAAACAGAAGGAAACTTGCTTCAGTACAGACTGTCAGCCTATACTTATGACATCACTGGATACATGTTTTTTGGAAACTATTCTATTAGTTATTTCCATGTCTGAGAAACAATAAATGTCTCTGGGCAGAAGATAGCATGAAAGTCTGTGCAAAATTGCATTAATCACATTACCAACTGAATGTTCCTAGCATTGTTCTGTTCAGGTATGTATTTTTAATACAAATATTACAAAAATACTATAAAAATTAGACAAAGAGTTAATTATCTGAATGTTGCAACATGTCCCCACCTAGGAGTTTTGGGAAGATGTGATATCAAAATATAGTGACATTTTTCATCACCCTGGGGATTCCAGGACACACAGGGAGGTGTTGGAATTGCAAAGGAAGGATGGGCCTAGGTTTTTAGTGAACTGGACCTTGGTAAGAGGGTGGGAACTGTCTGTTCCAGGCTTCCCACTGCACCAAGCTTCAGAGCACAGGGCTGGCTGCCGTGTGCCGTGTTGTGTCCCGGAACCCGGCCGGGCCAGGAGTCTGGATTCCTCCCTACATCTGTCTCTGATGGTAGGTCACCGATCAAGGCCACTTTCTGTGTGCTTCAGTGACTTCCCTGTGAGATGAGGATGAAGGTTGTCTTCCTACATACACACGAGTCAGGCTGAACTGAGGCCATGCAGACAGAAGAGCTACAACTTCTGGGCGCACACCCCAGGGGTCCTGATGAGCACCGTGCCTGCAGGCGTGCCTCTGGGGTTAGCACGACGGCAGGTGTGGGGAAGCTGAGTTAAGGACCTCCAACCCCAGGTGTTAGAAACCCCTGCTAAGACAAAATCTCGACTTATGGAGACCACCCGGTAAGGCCACAGGACCTGTGGACCTGCTCCCCTCCCACCAGCTGAGAGACTGCGTGCGGCTGTATCCCTCCCTTCATCTCCGCGGTATATAAGCAACAATAATTGGTCTGCAGGGAGACGCTTTTGTTTCCGCCCTGACCCAGTGGCTGAGAATCCCACTGGAAGCTTTAAGCAGGTTTCAGCACTTCGCTTACATGCTGCAGACTTGGCCTTCACCGTGATCCACCGGAGGAGGGAGAAGGGGCCGGGGAGGCCTGGCCGGCCTCGAGGCTGCTTAGCGCTCTCACTCTGGCCTGTCCCCCCACGAGCCCTCCTCTCCCTGGGACACGTCTGCTTGGGTGCCTCTACAGACCACCTCCCCCGATAGCCCCGTCACCTCCGCTCCTCTCTGGCTTGCCCTTAGGTGCCAGGACCCCCTCCCAAGGAGGCCGGCAGAAAAGAAGGGAAAACCATTCCCAGCAGTAGTATCAGTAGAAGGTTTAGGGAAAGAAAACCGAAAGGAGCCTCAAATCCACTGCCCATGAGCTGCAGAGATCCACACATGGAGATGTACACATCCGTCAGCTCCTGCTCCCCTAAATCAGGACTGAAAATCCAGAGTAAACTCTACTGATGGCTAAGCTCTTCTGGAAACCGGAAACTTCTCTTGGAAAGCCTCTAACAGCAAGAGGAAAGCTGGTGGGGGACTGGGAGTCAGAATACTAGAGCTCATCACAGCTGTGTCCCTTCCTGGCTCTGCGAGAGTGCCGGTACACGATAGATACTGGATGTGACAGGGGGGCCTCGGAGAGGAAAGTGGACCATTTCCCAGGCATCTTAAGGCAGGACCACGCAAACAACCCTTCACTCCTGAACCCAACTTTCTCGTCAGGAAAAAGGGTCTGACAGAACACAACATTTGCCCACCTTCTGGGGCTGCTGTGAAGATGAAAGAGAGCACACTTCGCACGAAGGAAAGTTCCTCCAAAATACTGGTGACTATTAGCATCAAGAAGAGGTGGCGAGAACACACAGAAGAACCGTACAAAAAAGAGCTTCACGACCCAGATAACCACGATGGCGTGATCACTCACCTAGAGCCAGATATCTTGAAATGTGAAGTCAAGTGGGCCTTAGGAAGCATCACTATGAACAAAGCTAGTGGACATGATGTAATTCCAGCTGAGCTAGCTCAAATCCTACAAGATGATGCTGTGAAAGTGCTGTACTCAATATGCCAGCAAATCTGGAAAACTCAGCAGTGGCCACAGGACTGGAAAAGGTCAGTTTTCATTCCAATTCCAAAGAAAGGCAATGCCAAAGAATGCTCAAACTACCACACAATTGCACTCATCTCACACGCTAGCAAAATAATGCTCAAAAATCTCCAAGCCAGGCTTCAACAATACGTGGAATGTGAACTTCTAGATGTTCAAGCTGGTTTTAGAAAAGGCAAAGGAACCAGAGATCAAATTGCCAACATCTGTTGGATCATCAAGAAAGCAAGAGAGTTCCAGAAAAAACGTCTACTTCTGTTTTATTGACTATGCCAAAGCCTCTGACTGTGTGGATCACAACAAACTGTGGAAAATTCTTCAAGAGATGGGAATACCAGACCACCTGACCTGCCTTCTGAGAAATCTGTATGCAGCTCAGGAAGTAATAGAACCAGACATGGAACAACAGACTGGTTCCAAATCGGGAAAGGAGCACGTCAAGGCTGTATATTGTCACTCTGCTTATTTAACATGCAGAGTACATCATGAGGAACGTTGGACTGGAAGAAGCACAAGCTGGAATCAAGACTGCCGGGAGAAATATCAATAACCTCAGATACGCAGATGACACCACCCTTATGGCAGAAAGTGAAGAGGAACTCAAAAGCCTCTTGATGAAAGTGAAAGAGGAGAGTGAAAAAGTTGGCTTAAAGCTCAACATTCATAAAATGAAGATCATGGCATCTGGTCCCATCACTTCATGGGAAATAGATGGGGAAAAAATGGAAACAGTGAGAGACTTTATTTTTTGGGCTCCAAAGTCACTGCCGATGGTGGCTGCAGCCGTGAAATTAAAAGACGCTTGTTCCTTGGAAGAAAAGCTATGACCAACCTAGACAGCATAATAAGTCAAAGCTATGGTTTCTCCAGTGGTCATGTATGGATGTGAGAGTTGGACTATAAAGAAAGCTGAGCACCGAAGAATTGATTCTTTTGAACTGTGGTGTGGAGAAGACTCTTGAGAGTCCCTTGGACTGCAAGGAGATCCAACCAGTCCATCCTAAAGGAAATCAGTGCTGGATATTCATTGGAAGGACTGATGCTGGAGCTGAAACTCCAATACTTTGGCCACCTGATGCGAAGAACTGACTCATTTGAAAAGACCTTGATGCTGGGAAAGATTGAGGGCAGGAGGAGAAAGGGACGACAGAGGATGAGATGGTTGGATGGCATCTCTGACTCAATGGACATGAGTTTGAGTAAACTTTGGGGTATGGTGAAGGATAGGGGGGCCTGACGTGCCATGGTGTCACAAGGAGTCAGACACGACTGAGCGACTGAACTGATTAGCATGAAATGGGATTTCCCATTCCCAGCTGAGGTTACAGCAAAGAACTTGTCTTTTTTTCCTTTCAACATGTATATGCTATGCATTAATGTGATTGAAATGGGACTTAGGAAGAAAAAATTTTCTTCCAATCATGTGACTACATGATGGATGATTCAAGTGGTGGTCACAAGAGGGAGAAGAGTGGTTAATAATAAAAACTAAAGGCAGAGAAGCTGGCTGTCGACTCAGAGAGGCGCACAGGCGGTGGAGAGAGCCTTGATGTTCAGGAGACCTGGGACTGAATCAAAGATGTACGAGTTGTTTGGATGAGAAAACTAGGGCAGGATCTGTAACCTCACAAAGCTTCACTTTTATTTCCTATAAGTGGAATGAACAGCAGCCGTCTTGCAAGACTGAGACAGGGCTTGAGAAGAATGTATCAACAGCCTGGCCCGGCAGCACACAGACGGGGTTAGTGCTTCCACGTGGCGGGGAGGCTGCTGGGCTGTCTGGCGAGGCTCTGGCCGAAGTCGCACAGTCTTGAGTGGCCAGGTCAACACGTGCAAGAACAGCCGGAGCTGTGCGCTTCCCCAAGAGAGGAGGTGGACAGTGAAGTGGGTTTCTGTCCCAAAGGCAAGCGCACCGTGCAGGCCTCAGGAGGCCCACCCCACTTTCTGCAGTGACCAGCACTTTGCCACGCACACACCCAGGAGAATGCCCCGCACCCTGCGCTCACAGGAGATGTGGTTTCAGCCCCCGCAATGGCTCTGTGGCCTGAGCTCAGGTGTGGCTCTCCCTCAAGCCAGAGTTGAAAGGAGGGGTGGGGTGCAGGGAGCACTCAGCAAGGTCCGGCCTCAGGCTGGCCCTGTGATGCCCCGGGGTCCTCCTCTGCGCCCCAGGTTCCCTGCTCTGGAGCCAGTGCCAGCCCTGGGGGGGCTCGTGGGGGCAGGAGCAGGGGGGAGACCCTGAGGGTGAGCAGAGACCTCCCCCCAACACACCTGAGATGCAGGGGAGCCTGAGCCCCAAGTCAGCGAGGACCTTCTGCAGCCAGAAGCCAGCCTCCTCTAGCCAGGGAGCTTTCTGCTCAGGGCTTTCTGCTTCCCAGGCAGGGCTGCTTCTCACCCACCCGCTCATGCACCTCTGGCCTTTTCTAGAACCCTGTGTGACCCAACTGGGGGCTGCCAGGCCCAGAGCTGCCCTGATCTGGGGACCGTGGGGCGCTGTCCCTCCCGAGCCCCACCTCTGCACCATGCCCTGCTCTGTGCCAGGGCCGCATCCTCCCAACAGCGCGGGGAGGGTGTCTAAATCTGCACAGCAGGGAGGGCCACGGGAGAAACGCTTTATTGCTATCCCAGAGAAAATACAGTTAGAAGAGCAACAGGAAGCTCCTTAGGCAGGCGCTGCCGCCCCGCCGCCCCTCCCCTGAGGCTGAGGGAGAAGCTGAGGGTCCTGGGCAGCCCCCGCCCCGTCCTCCCTGCCCCAAGCCAGGCTCCACCCTGTGCCGCCCGAAGATCCTCCGGGAGACAGAGGAAGCATGCACACAGCCCAGGCATTTGGTGAAGTATTTTTAAAGAGCCTCCGATTCTGCGATCTTTTTTTTTTCTCCTCACATTCAATATTCTTGGTTGCTATGTGGGAGGAAATGTGGGGAGGTGGGAGAGGTGTGGAGAACAGAGGGAAAGTTGGCAACGCGCGAGCTGGTGGATTTCTTTCCTCATTTCTAGGGGACACAGACCAAGGCACGAGCTCCAGTGGGAAGCAGCCGGCTCTGCAGTGTCGCCTATGGCCTGGCTCGTGGCAAAGACCCTCCCCACGCCCGAACCCTGCTGCTGCCGGGAGACCGGGAGAGGGGCTTCGGGGACAGAAATGCGGACGTTTCCTATTGCTGCCTACAGACTGAGAAGATAGATTTCTCCAAAAAGTAGAATGATCTTTATCTCCAGAACACAGCCACAGAAGGGAGCAGGCCAGTCTCTGGGTGTCTCCCCACCGAGGGGAGACGGCTGTGCTGGCCTCCCTGCCTACACCGGGGGCTCATGAGAGACGGCGCCGGCTAAGGCCCTCTCCTCCTTCACCTTCTCAGCCCTGCTCTGCAGGGTCTAGACTTTACTAACGCTCCCCAGTTACCGACCACCTCTTCCCTGTTCCTGTCACACCAGCGGCTGTGCGCTCCGCCCAGCCCTTCGGAGCATGAAGCTTAGCCCCGGCTCCCTTTCTCGCTCCCCTGGAGTCTCCCCAGACTCTCCTGATGTCGCCTGGCCCCGGTCTCATCACCAGTGTCCTTGTGGAGGCCCTGCCTGAGCCCACACCCCCTCCCATGCCAGCCTCCCAGGGGCTGGGCCGAACCCCGAACACATCCATGACATATATTTCAGACTCGACTCTTCAGAGTAGAAGGCAGGCTATCCATACATCCTGCTGTGAACCTGAACATATTTGGAGTGTGTGAGTGGTTGTCTGAATTCACCTGAATCACCAGGTCCCCTTTTCCTTAAATCACTTCCTTCACAGGTCTGGGCACACTTTGTAATCCAGACATTTGCTGGGAATAACTGCCCAAGACTTGAAGATGATGTTTTTCGGGGATGTACTGGGAAAGGACTGGTGGGCCGCCTAGCGGACCTTCCCCACAGAGTCCGCCTGTGCGGCGCGTGGCCTTGACTGGCTGAGACTGGCCAGGCCGTTCCACAGCTCTGGGTGGCAAAGTTGCTGGGTGGAAAACCGACCAATTTTGTCTGGCTGAGACACAATCTTTGGAGTGTCTTTGGAGAAGGTAACTCCAAACAATACATTTCATTGTTTTATAGGATATTATTGTTTTTATATTTATTTGCAAATTCACTTCAGCATATCTAGTTTTCAAATTCTTCTTTGAATCGGTCTTAACAGTTTATCGCTTCCTTCATTAGTCAATGAGATAAATAAAACCTTTGATACATGCTTCCTGCATAATTGTTTGAGTCATGATTTCAGCTTCTTGAAAATTACCCTTTATCACCCCAATAGCAGTTTCTGCTCTCCCTGGTAGGATGTGGCCTGTTATCCACTCAGGTCTTTTAAATATTACTGTGAGAATATATAACTGACTAGTCTATCCACAAATCACTAGCAAGATGGTAAGACTCGTCAACGAATTGTGTAAATGGCTGGTTGAGCGAAATCAGAGAAGACCGATTGGAATTGAGCCTATCGGGCCACCGTGGTGGCAAAAGCATAAGAAACCCATGACTTGGTGGGTTCATCAGACCAGGAAAAACTCCCCTTAAAGACAGCGTGTGAGGCTCCACCGCGAGGGCCGGGGGTGCACGGGGCTAGAGAGTCCGTCCTGCTAGATGCTGGGCAGGGACAGCGGAGTGGCGGACGCCATGCGATGCCCACATGACGCACGCCTGGCCTCTTACCTGGGGTTGGTCAGGTTGTAGCAGGATTTCCAGATCTGTAACATGTGCTTACACGTGAGGAGCGCCTCGTCGGGGCCCCGGGAGAGGGACTCCAGCTTCACTTTGGAAAACAGCAGTCTGCGTGGGGAGACAGGGGAGGACAGCGCTCAGGCCGGGGCCCGGCAGCACAGCACGGGTGGCCGGGAGCTCTGTGGAACCCTGCTGGGTGGCCGCAACATCCGTGTGGGTTTTCCCCTAAGAAAGGGACTCTGTGGCCACCTTACAGAAGCGGGCGTCCAAAGGCTGGACCCGAGGGAAGCACGGCGGCCGAGGGCTCCAGAGCTCACGGGGCAGGACCCGGCTTTGCCCGAGCTTTACCACGATGATGTCGGCACAGCGCCGCATGGGTGGTCAGGTGAACAGCATCCGAGTGGCTAATTTCATTCAGGACACAGAGATTTTACCAAGAGAGCACTTTTTAGAGCACAACCAACTTATCTGCAAAACCTCAAAAATCCATCAAAAATGAATTTTGATTTATTTACAAAACTACACGCAATGTGACTCGGTTGATATAAATATCTATCAGTAACGTTACACAGTGATTGTCGTTGCATGAAGGAAATGACAGCTTGGACCGAGGGCTCATGAGAAGCGGGGCCTGGGCTAAGGCCTCCCCTCTGTGGTCTGCTCCAGCCCCACTCTGAAGGGGCGAGGACTTCACCAAGTCACCCACAGTCACTAACTTCTCTCCCCGTTTGGCACTACCCACGGCTCCGTCCGGACCGCCAAGGCACTCAGCGTAGCCCCTTCTCCCTTTCCCGGCCTCCCAGAGTTTCTCTGCATACACAGTCTGCTGATTCCCTCTGGCCGCAGCTCCCTTGGTCCCTGGGCTCACCACCACTGCCCTTGTGAAGCCTCAGCCTGAAGCCAGGTACCATCTTGATGGTCTGGCTGTCCTCTCACCTTCCTGGCTCTAAGAAATCACATTATAAAGAAATATCTAAAAATCATTCTCATTCCCGGCTCAAGAAAGTACAATGATTCCTTACTGACTGTAATGATAAGTCAAAATTCCTTATCGGGCTCTTCAAGACTGCGACAGGCCACCCTGTGTCACCACCCCATTTGGCGCCATGTTTTCCGCCGGGCTCTCTACTCCTGCCAACGTGATTCAGCGTGGAGAGCGTGCGTGTGCGCTCAGTCGTGTCTGCCGATGGACTGCAGCCTGCCAGGCTCCTCTCTCCATGGGCAAGAGTACTTGAGTGGGTTGCCATTTCCTCCTCCAAGAGATCTTTCCAACCCAGGGACTGAACTCATGTCTCCCGCATTCTTTTACCGCTGAGCCACCTGGGAAGCCCCAGGTAATTCACCAAAGTCTGTGTTTTTATCATAACTCTAAGAGTACGTGCCATGTTCTCAACCTCAATACCACTAATCCACGTCTCTCCTTGAGACCTCCTAAATTCAGCAAAACCCCATCTCATCAAATAAGTCTCCCACGGACGCCAGTTAACCACACCTTTATCTTAACTGCGAGCGCATGATAAGCGTGCTGTCACTTCAGTTGTGTCCGACTCTCTCCGACCCTGTGGACTGCAGGCCCCTCGGTCTGCGGGATTTTCTAGGCAAGAATCCCAGAGTGCGTTGCCATTTCCTCCTCCAGGGGATCTTCCCGACCCAGGGATCAACCTGAGTCTCTTGCATCTCTCACATTGGCAGGTGGGTCCTTACCACTAGCACCACCAGGGACGTCCTTGTGAGATGGTGCTTGCTGGTAATAAAAAGAAGACACAGGCAGGGAGGAGCTCCTGCTTGTTGAAGTCTCCCGTGTGCCCTTGCTCGGCCCTTTACCGAACACCTCACTGTCACCTTTGTAAGGACCCTTCTCGGCCGGTGGTGCTTATCTCCCTTCGACAAGAAATCTGAGTGTCTCTCTCTGGCCTCCCTTCCACAGTGCTTAGCACCGTGAGGTCAACAAGCTTCAAATCAGCATTTTCTCTCTAAACCACAGAAGATAAAGAAAAACATTTCTAGTGACTGAAGTTAGACCTATAGAAGGATTCCTCACTACGGACTACACATTCGAAGGCAGGCACTTCTGAGGAGGATGTTCTCTTTTCCCCTATGAGAGGTGCAATAAGGCTGGTCCTAAGAGGCACCACCCGAGCTCGAGATGGCTCAGCACCATCCCCTCCCTCCAAATGACCCCGGATGCCCGAGCAGGCGCTGGCGACCCCCGGGGGTCAGGGCTGCAGCCCCCTCAAGCCTGGGGCCGCAGAAGCCAAGGGGGAAGAACCACAGGCCAAGGAGTGAGGGCGGCAGGGCCTGGCCTACCAGCGGGCGGGCAGAGAGAGCGAGGCCAGATGGAGACAGGACTTGGCTTCAGCTCAAAAACAAGAAGTGACATTCCGGAGGCCTTTCCAGGACTGCCCGCAGGGAACGGCTACTACTCAGGCTGTCTTGAGGGCTTTTAAGGAGGCAGACGTTGGCTTCATGAGTGTCTTCATGAGTCTAGAAGGTAGTGGCAGTACTTTTTCACCAGAAAGTGTTAAAGTGAAAATGAAAATGTGAGTCACTCAGTCGTGTCTGACTCTTTGCAATCCCATGGTCTGTGGCCCACCAGGCTCCTCCGTCCATGGGGTTCTCCAGGCAAGAAGACTGGAGTGGCTGCCATTCCCTCCTCCAGGGGATCTTCCTGACCCAGGGATGGAACCCTCATCTCCCACGTTGCAGACAGATTCTTTACCACTGAGCCACCAGGGAAGCCCACGTTTCCAGCAGAGTCTTCCAGCAAACACAGGTCACCTGGGAGACGTGTTACAGAGGAAGCAGGGCTGCTGAGCAGCCACCTGTCAGCGTGTGGTGGAGACCTGCTTGGATGCCACAGACCTCACGGGTGATGGTTGGGCACCAAGCCATTCAGGCCAATGGGCCACCCTGCTGGGACAACATTGGGTTCTCCGAGGCCCCCGGGTCCTCTGACTGAGCCAGGCTCGAAGCGGGCCTGCCCACGGAGGGCCAGGAGGTGGGGGGTAGGTTTCCCCACCCAGCAGGCAGCTGGGACTCTGAGAGCAGTTATCATGGCTCCTGTAACTGGACAGGATGCCAGAGCCTCGTCTCTAGGCTGCAGCTCGGGAGAGCAGTTCTGTGCAAAGCTTTTTGGCGGAAAAAGAACTTCTAATTAACATGAAATAACAGCTTTCAAACACTTGACTCAGGATGTGGAGTTGAAAAGGTGTGGGCTGGATTTCAGAGAACCCGACAGGAAGAACAATAGTACAACTGCTGAGCCCAAGTGATGGGAAAGGCACCTGGACGTGGAGCAAAAGGAGAGCAGCGAGATGGAGAGGCTGGGGCGGCAGAGGGGACTGGGGGCGGGGGGCTGGGGGCAGGGGAGCTGGGGACAGGGGGCTGGGGACAGGGGGGCCGGGGACAGGGGGGCTGGGGACAGGCCCGGGGACAGGGGGGCCGGGGACAGGGGGCTGGGGACAGGGGGGCTGGGGACACGGGGGCTGGGGACAGGGCCAGGGACAGGGGGGCCGGGGACAGGGGGCTGGGGACAGGGGGGCTGGGGACAGGGGGGCTGGGGACACGGGGGCTGGGGACAGGGCCGGGGACAGGGGGGCCGGGGACAGGGCCGGGGACAGGGGGGCTGGGGACAGGGGGGCTGGGGACAGGGCCGGGGACAGGGGGCTGGGGACAGGGGGGCTGGGGACACGGGGGCTGGGGACAGGGCCGGGGACAGGGGGGCTGGGGACAGGGGGGCTGGGGACAGGGCCAGGGACAGGGGGGCCGGGGACAGGGCCGGGGACAGGGGGGCTGGGGACAGGGGGGCTGGGGACAGGGCTGGGGACAGGGCCGGGGACAGGGCTGGGGACAGGGGGGCTGGGGACACGGGGGCTGGGGACAGGGCCGGGGACAGGGGGGCTGGGGACAGGGGGGCTGGGGACAGGGCCAGGGACAGGGGGGCTGGGGACAGGGGGGCTGGGGACAGGGCCAGGGACAGGGGGGCCGGGGACAGGGCCGGGGACAGGGGGGCTGGGGACAGGGGGGCTGGGGACAGGGCTGGGGACAGGGCCGGGGACAGGGCTGGGGACAGGGGGGCTGGGGACAGGGCTGGGGACAGGGGGGCTGGGGACAGGGGGCTGGGGACACGGGGGCTGGGGACAGGGGGGCTGGGGACACGGGGGCTGGGGACACGGGGGCTGGGGACAGGGCTGGGGACAGGGGGGCTGGGGACACGGGGGCTGGGGACAGGGCCGGGGACAGGGGGGCCGGGGACAGGGCCGGGGACAGGGGGGCTGGGGACAGGGGGGCTGGGGACAGGGCCGGGGACAGGGGGGCCGGGGACAGGGGGCTGGGGACAGGGGGGCTGGGGACACGGGGGCTGGGGACAGGGCCGGGGACAGGGGGGCTGGGGACACGGGGGGCTGGGGACAGGGCCAGGGACAGGGGGGCCGGGGACAGGGCCGGGGACAGGGTGGCTGGGGACAGGGCCGGGGACAGGGCCGGGGACAGGGCTGGGGACAGGGCCGGGGACAGGGGGCTGGGGACAGGGGGGCTGGGGACAGGGGGGCTGGGGACAGGGGCGCTGGGGACAGGGGGGCTGGGGACAGGGCCGGGGACAGGGGGGCTGGGGACACGGGGGCTGGGGACAGGGCCGGGGACAGGGGGGCTGGGGACAGGGGGGCTGGGGACAGGGCTGGGGACAGGGGGGCTGGGGACAGGGTGGCTGGGGACAGGGCTGGGGACAGGGGGGCTGGGGACAGGGGGCTGGGGACAGGGCTGGGGACAGGGGGCGGAGGGGCTGGGACAGGGCTGGGGACAGGGGGACTGGGGACAGGGCCGGGGACGGGGGGCTGGGGACAGGGGGGCTGGGGACAGGGCCGGGGACAGGGGGGCTGGGGACAGGGGGGCTTGGGACAGGGCTGGGGACAGGGGCGCTGGGGACAGGGGGGCTGGGGACAGGGCCGGGGACAGGGGGGCTGGGGACGGGGGGCTGGGGACAGGGCCAGGGACAGGGGGGCTGGGGACACGGGGGCTGGGGACAGGGCCGGGGACAGGGGGGCTGGGGACAGGGGGGCTGGGGACAGGGCCGGGGACAGAGGGGCTGGGGACAGGGTGGCTGGGGACAGGGCTGGGGACAGGGGGGCTGGGGACAGGGGGCTTGGGACAGGGCTGGGGACAGGGGGCGGAGGGGCTGGGACAGGGCTGGGGACAGGGGGACTGGGGACAGGGCCGGGGACGGGGGGCTGGGGACAGGGGGGCTGGGGACATGGCTGGGGACAGGGGGGCTGGGGACAGGGTGGCTGGGGACAGGGCTGGGGACAGGGCCGGGGACAGGGGGGCTAGGGACAGGGGGGCTGGGGACAGGGCCGGGGACAGGGCTGGGGACAGGGGGGCTGGGGACAGGGCTGGGGACAGGGGGGCTGGGGACACGGGGGCTGGGGACAGGGCCGGGGACAGGGGGGCTGGGGACAGGGCTGGGGACAGGGGGGCTGGGGACAGGGCTGGGGACAGGGGGCGGAGGGGCTGGGACAGGGCTGGGGGGGCAGAGACGCTCGCCCACCGTCAGGCGTGTCCTGCACGATGGCAGACCTCCAGGACCCCTGAGTCTGGCCTGCCCCTGAAGGCAGGCAGAAGTGGGGGCATAGGCCTGGCCTCAGAGACCGGCCCTGGGCCTGGCTGATGAGGCGGGGAACGAAGCGGGAACAGACCCCGGGACGCCGGGCGCCCTTTTCCGAGCCGCGCTCGCGCATCTCAGGACTGTTGCAAACACCTGGCTAGGGGCGCGCTCCACTAGGACTCGAAGACACAACTGGGCCGCGGTCGATGTCCCAGGAGGCCGTAGATCCCACCTACGGAAGAGACCCTGGGGCAGAAATCCCGGGACCGACCAGCCGCGGCGTCTCAGCGCGCTGAGCTGTGGTGCGATGCAGGTGGAACGGGGTGGACGGGCTAGTACACCCCTGGGTGCGACCACGGCCCAGTGAGATGTTTCTCGAAGTGCAGCCAGACATCACGTGCTGGGAAGACGGCCCCTTCCTGTTCCCTACACCTGGCTCAAAGTCCATTAATCTAATTTTAAAACTTTTTGTTCAGAGACTCCTCGAATCCTTACAGGAAATTAATGAAGACTAGAACTTTCCGACAATGCCCATCTGACGATGTTCCTGGAGCCCAGATCTAGCCTCCGGGCAGTGCCTCCTAGGCCCGGCTCCCGCACATGCACTCCGCCCGCCAGGCACACCGCCCCTAGTCAGGGTCGGCTTCCTCCAGCGTGCTGCTCCTTCAGACTACAGCTACCTTTCCATCCGTTTCTGCTTTTAAAGCCTTCTCTACTTAACTTTCAAGGCTCAGGTCAAACCTCCTTGCCCCCCAACCACTGAAGCCAGCCTTACGTAAACAGAAGCTAAAACTCCCAAATGGAAATGCAATTCCGGAAAATACAAGAGCTCTCCGCTGTGGAATACTGAGCTATTAGCCAGGAAGCTTCTGCTTTCAAGACAAGTGAAATAACAATAAGCACAGTGGCTGCCAGACGCTGTAAACATATCAGCAGCGATTCTTATATCTCTGCAAGTTAGGCCGAAAGCTAAGTCTTCCGCCTGAGTTCACACAGCTGGTTCCTGGCAGAACAGAAATGTAAACCCAAACCCACCTGACTCCCAAGCGCAGGACGAGAAACACGAGAATGACTTAAAATATTCTAAACACACTATTGACACTAATGAAGAGATGCAGCATTTTCAAAACCACTGATAAATATTTAAAACCCTAAAATGTGCAGGTGGTAAAGAATCCACCTACAGTGCAGGAGATGGCATGGGTTTGGTCCCTGGGTCAGGAAGCTCCCCGCGAGGACGAAGTGGCAACCCACTCCTGTATTTTTGCCTGGAGAATCTCCTGGACAGAGGAGCCTGGCGGGCTACATAGGGTCACAAAGAATCAGACACGACTGAGCACGCATATGGAGACAAAATCCACAAAGATCTCTGTTAGATACTGCGTGGAAGAGAAAGACATAAAATGCAGTTCCTTGCCCTCAGAGAATATATAGTAAAAAAAAAAAAGACTTGCCACAAAGATTAGGTGAGATTTCTGACTTAGGCACAGATTGTATGCGTGTGTGTTAGTCGCTCAGTTGTGTCCAACTCTCTGCGACCCCCTGGACTGTAGCTCTCCAGGCTCCTCTGTCCATGGGATTCTCTAAGCAAGAATATTGGAGTGGGTTGCCACTTCCTTCTCCAGGGGATCTTCCCAGCTCAGGAGGCCCTGAAATTTGGGCAGGCCTGCAGGAAAAGAGGAGTTGGGGCTGCTGAGGTATTGTTCCTAGGATGTATCATACGTGATTCTGAATAAAATGATTACATTTACTTTTTGTGACTTGCTTCTTCCCTCAAAAGTCAGGTGTGTATAAAACTCTAGACACTTGAAGAACACAGTTAATCAAGGTCTTACTTTTCATTAGAACTAACAGAAATAATACTTTACCCTATTTTTCGGCTTTGTTGAGAATCCCAGAGTAACTCGTGAAGTAACTGCCTGCCTCAGTGTAGAGCTCAGAGAGCGATGTGGGCCCTGGTGAGGCTCTGGGGTCTGTGGCGTTGCGGCTCCTCATCGGGCACCCTGGGCAATGTGCCAGGGCTGGGTTTAACCTCTAATCTCACCCGAGGAAGAGTTCGTCACTCCCTGGACAGCCTACCTCTAGCACGTCCCTCTGGGTTAGCTTTACGCTGGGCCCACCCCCATGAGTCCCAGACATGACCCCTCACAGGCCCTCCCACCTCCCTGCCCGTGTTCTCTGCCTGCCTGGAGGTCTCCTGGAGGTTTCCCCACAGCGACCCTCCCCAGGCAGCAACTAGCTTCTTCCTCATCTCATTTGCATATTTCATCTGTTTACTCATAGACAGCGTATTAAAAAGCCACCACTTTGCTGACAAAGGTCCATATAGTCAAGGACATGGCTTCTCCAGTGGTCACGTATGGATGAGAGGGTTCGCCGTAAAGATGGCTGAGCGCCAAAGAGTTGATGCTTTTGAACTGTGGTGCTGGAGAAGACTCCTGAGAGTCCCTTGGACAGCAAGGAGATCCAACCAGTCCATCCTAAAGGATCAATCCTGGGTGTTCGTTGGAAGGTCTGATGCTAAAGCTGAAGCTCCAATACTCTGGCCACCTGATGCAAAGAAATGACTCATTTGAAAAGACCCTGATGCTGGGAAAGACTGAAGGCAGGAGGAAAAGGTGACGACAGAGGATGAGATGGTTGGATGGCCTCACTGACTCAGTGGACGTGAATCACAGTAAGCTCCAGGAGACGGTGAAGGACAGGGAAGCCTGGCGTGCTGCAGTCCGTGGTGTCACAAAGAGTCGGACACGACTGAGCGACTGAACAACAGATCTGGGCAGTTGTCAATGTGCCTGATAATATCTGTTCATCTTTTTGTCAGTCATTTTAAAGAGCGCCTAATATGCCCTTGAGGCCACAAAGAGGAGTAAGACGCGGTGTTTCTCCCCTTCCCAAAAGCTCACAGTCTAGCGTTCTATACACAGGATATGCGATAAACCCAGACAGACATACGGACAAGGTTATCCGGCAGCGCGAAAGGAGGAGACAGGGTCTTCCTGGGGGGCCAAGGAGGACAGGCGAGGGGGGGCCATGGAGGACAGGCGAGGGGGGGCCAAGGAGGACAGGCGAGGGGGGGCCATGGAGGACAGGAGAGGGGGGGCCAAGGAGGACAGGGGAGGGGGCTTTTCTAGTTAGGGTGGGACGGGCTCTGGGGCGAGGCCTTCCAGGCAGGCAGGTGGACCATCTCAAGCCAAGGCAGGAGCGTCCCTGTGTGCTCAAAGAATGGGGTCTGGAGTCTGGGATATAAGGCTGGGACCTGAGAAAAAGACAAGAGGAGCTAGTGCTAAATTCTGAAATCTAGTATGCCTCACTAAGCTTTCTGATGAAGAACTGTCAGTGACAATAAATTAGGAAAGTTCAGAGAAATACTATAGTAATAAATTCCCTCCAATCTTACTTGAGAGCATAAAAAACGCACTCATTAATTGCATCAGTGGGGAAACCCACGTTAATAAACAAAACCCTGCCTAATCAGCAGATCCGTAAATGCTGTCATCAAGGCAGCTGATTCAGAAAGAGCATCCCAGGACCGTCTGGTATTCCGTGCTCATCTGTGTTTGCTGCTCTTGGGCTTGGCCTGCCAGGGACCTGTCTTGGTTTAGCTTCTGAACGTCGGCCGGGATGCAAAACAGCTGTGCAGAAAATGCCTGCGGTGTTTGCCCAAGCGGGGCAGTGGCCACGGGGACCTCAAGCGCCGCCCCCGTCTCGCTTCCGGGGGCCTGAGCTGAGGGCTGGTGTGGACCGGCTGCAAAGCACCTGCGGGGAGCCTCAGCGGGCGGAAGAGACCGCACAGCAGGGGTGGGAGGAGGCCGGTGCGCTGAGGCGCAGTGTAACGCTGGCAAGATGGCTGGGCAGCCACGGAGAGAAGGGGCGAGCCGAGCGCGGCGCCCGGAGCACGCGGTGAGGCGGAGGGAAACCCGACGCCGGTGAGTCAGCGGGACGGAGGCAGAGAGCGCTGAGCGGGCCCCTCACCGGTCACGGACGGGCCGTCATCAGACACCGCCGACCAGCCCTCTAGCACCGGGGCAAGCGGCTGCCCTCAGGTTCCAGGCTGCCTTTGGTGAAGGAAATCCATCCCGACTCCTCCTCATCCGCAATTCTGACGGCCTGCTGGTCTCGGAGAGAAGGAAATGGCAACCCACTCCAGTATTCTTGCCTGGAGAATCCCAGAGACGGGGAAGCCTGGTGGGCTGCTGTCTATAAGGTCGCACAGAGTTGGCCACGACTGAAGCGACTTAGCAGCAGCTGGTCTCAGAGCCCAGGCTCTCCCGCTGGATTTCCACAGCAGGCCGATCCCGGGAGCGGGTGTTCTCTGCAAAACATCGCCTTTGATCCAGGCCGAGTCACCCTCACCAGAGGGAGCAGGGCTGGGACTGGTCACTGGGCCCACTGGCCTGACGTGTCTCCACGGGCTCAGCCACCCCCAGGCCTGCCCACCATGGTGGGCGTACAGCTGTGCAGGCCCGGACCCCCGAGGACCCTCTGAGGACAGGTGGAAGGAGGCAGGTTTGGTACCAGTCACGTGACGGCTCCGATCACACTGCTTGGGGAACAAATCACTCATGGAGATCGGCCAGCAAACATCATCTGAATGATCTGTCTGCTCAGCTATCACAGGAAACACAGTTTCCTTTATCATCTGGCTCACCTAACTGCTGTATTGACATCTGTTCATCGACTCATTAGAAAAAGAATTAAAATACATATATATATATATATATAATTTTTTCCAATTAACCCAAACCTGGGAAAGACCTTGAGAGTCCTGCAGTGAATGCTTTGCTACTCAAGAGTGTGGCCAGGGCAGGTACCTTCTGCATCCCCTGGGAACCTGTGAGAAATGCAGAAAATCCACCCATTCTAGACCCAATGGGGGTTTCTCTGGTGGCTCAGACAGTAAAGAACCTGCCTGCAATCCAGAAGACCCAGGCTTGATCCCTGGATTGGGAAGATCCTGTGGAGAAGGAATGGCAACCCACTCCAGTATTCGTGCCTGGAGAATCCCATGGACAGAGGAGTCTGTCTGTAGCATCTTCATGTAACAAGACTGGGTTAGAATCTTCTTCTAATGGATTAGAACGAGACCAAATGGGTTAGAATCTTCATGTAACAAGATTCCTAGGTGATTTGTGTGCAAATTTAAGTTCAAAAAGCACCATTCTACTTCATAACTCTCCAGTTTTATTTTCAATGGTCTGATTTTTTTTTTTAAAGACCTCCAGGAAAACACTTCCCATAGTCCCTACACTTCAGGCAATTCTCTGTTTATTTCATTCCAGTAAGAATTTTGAAGGTATCTTATTCCTAAATTCGGTGGCCATTCTGATCAACCACTGACATGAAGCTCATGAATGCAGGGTGCCCCCCACCTGTGGTCTTCAGCCTTCCTTTCCTTCTAGAGAGATTCCCTGGATGGCTTTCTGGTGGCTGTGCTATAGGACACGGCAACCCACTCCAGGATTCGTGCCTGGAGAATCCCACGGACAGAGGAGCCTGGCAGGCTGCAGTCCATGGGGTCGCAAGAGTTGGACACGCCTGAACAACTAAGAACAGCAAGGTCCTTGCTGAGCATGGCCAGTGAGGGCCAGTGCACCGAGCCAGGGCACCACTCACGCTGTCAGCCACAGAAAGGGTGCCTGAGTCTGCAGAGCGCTGGATCGTCGCCACTGCCCGGGGCGTCTGCCTCAGGGCTGGAAAACTCAAACGTCTTCCTGAACCAGGCAAGTAAACAGGAGCTGGCTTCAAGGTCTCTTTGGAGTCATGCCTGCCCACGCCAAAGCTAATCAAATCCAGACATTCCTGAGGTGTGCATTCACTTACAGGGACTCTGCTAACAGAAGTCTGCCGTGGCTACCGGCCAGACACCCCTGGTCTGCAAGCTCCTCAGAGACTGAGCACCTGGTGTCCTTCATAAACCCCCAGAGCATGTGCTGATGCCTGCTCAGCTGGCTAACAACCACCAAAGGGAGGTTTGAAGATTGTGGCTGGAAATGAAGAGCGGCTGGCCCGGGGGCTCATTGGCCAACTTCTCTGGGAGCCTCTACCACTGAGGAAGTTCTGGAAATGTGACCACGCTCAGGGTCCACGGCGGCCGGGGAAGGAGACCCCGCACAGGGTGCTGGCAGGTTTGGGGGCACCCCGCCGGCCTCCCTGTCTCCCCCGCCAGGGCTCCCCGAGCTGCTGGCTCCGGGAGCATGGGCGCCACGTCTGTTTGGCCAAAGCCAGCCCCGAGGGCGGACGCCTGGCTTTACAGGCGCGCCCACCCCAAGCGCAGGCCGAGGATGGCCGCCCGGCCTCCTCTCTGGGCTGGCAGGGCCTCCTGCTGGGCCCCGGTATCGGTTACACTCTGCTGCTCCTTTCAGTCGAAGTGTCAACAATCTGGATACTCCCCCACCCTCCTAGCGATATTTTTAGAACAAACAAACAGCTGACATATTTAGCGGCAATAAATCACCCTGAGAAACCCCGGTTTGGCTCATTTTTTGCTCCCACTTTAGCTACTAATCTCAACTCCGATTAGGGTCCTGGAACCTCAGCTGGAAATGCCCGGGACGGGCTGAGTGAGAACACGTGTGCATTAGGCTGCCCAGGCCTGGGAGAGCTGCTCCGGGCCTACGAGTGACGTGCTCGCGATGGGAGCAGTGCCCTTCAGTGCCACCCTCAGAGCAGCAGTCAAGACGGCCTCCCGGGCACCGACTGACCGGGTGGAACCGGGGCGGAGGGGGTGCAGAGAAGCAAGAGGCCCAGAAGCCGCCCTGGGGCTGGGGAGCGAGTCAGTGAGCAACGGTCTGGGGCGGGGGAGCCGTCGGCTACAGAAAGACGTGAACAGGAGAACCTGGGAAGCACCCTTTCCCATGTAACTGCCCTGGCTCTAAAAATAGAGACTGCGTTCTCTCTGACCCACGACCCCCACTGAGCGTCTCTAACACGGGCGGGGCGGCGAACCAATCCGCCCATCGCGGGGGCACGCGGGGTCCCAGCTCCCTGCGCAGGGAGCGAACCTGTGTCCCGGCGGAGGATGCACAGAGTCCCTTCATCTTTACCTCTGACTCAGCTGCCACGGCCGAGGTCTCCCCGTGTCCCCACGTCTGAGGATGGGGACTCAAGAAGGAAGGACACACCGGGCCCCTGCAGGGACAAGGGCAGACGCTGAAAGGACGGGGACCCTACAGTCACCCAGACCCGAGGGAAGGGGGCTCGGCCCCCTGAGACACGGACTCACAGGAAGCCGTGAAGGTCTGTGACGGATGCACAGCGGCTCCACCCAGAGTCAGGACGCGAGCCAGGCGGGGGAGGCGTTGGGTGCCCAGGCTGGCCGGGCCGGGAGAAGTGGAGCGGGCGTGCCTCCGGGCTCAGAGTCCGCACAGGGCCAGGGTCCTCGCAAAGCACTGCTCCTGTGACTCCAGGGCGCTTTGCCCTCACCCTCCCTCAGCACATCAGGAGGTCTGGTTTGGCTCTGCTGTCTCCCAGGTGCCCAGGAAAGCCTGGAGCTGCTGCTTTGGAGCAGCACAGGCAGCCACGGCAGTGGTCCATGTTCCCAGGCGCTCAGCACACCACGGTGACCCCTGAGCTCACAATGTGAGCTGTGGGGGGCGGGGGGAACGGCCCCCTGGGCCTTGGCTCCACAGGCAAAGATCAGCAGGAAGCAGGCCCCCCATCCTTAACTGCCGCTGCTGTTGTTCGGTTGCCAAATTGTGTCCAGCTTTTTGTGACCCCATGGACTGCAGCACGCCAGGCCTCTCTGTCCATCACCAACTCCCAGAGTTTGCCCAAACTCATGTCCATCGAGTCGGTGATGCCATCCAGCCATCTCATCCTCTGTTGTCCCCTTCTCCTCACGCCCCCAACCTTTCCCAGCATCAGGGTCTTTTCAAATGAGTCAGTTCTTCCCATCAGGTGGCCAAGGTATTGGAGCTGCAGCATCAGTCTTTCCAGTGAATATTCAGGGTTGATTTCCTTTAAGATGGACCGGTTGGATCTTCTTGCAGTCCAAGGGACTCTCAAGAGTCTTCTTCAGCACCACGGTTCAAAGGCACCAGTTCTTTGGTGCTCAGCCTTCTTTACAGTCCAAGGCTCTCATATAAGAGTAATCATGCAGTACTTGTCATTTTGTGACTGGCTTACTTTATTAGCATAACATCCTCAAGTTTCATCCATGTTGTGGCATATTTCATAGCGTATTTCAGATTTCCTCCTTTTTTTTTTAAGAATTTCCTTCCTTTTTAAGAACTGAATCACATTCCATTGTATATGGGTCACTTTGTTTATCTATCCATTCATCCATGGACCCTTGGGTGACGTCTACCTTTTGGGTCGTATGAATACTGCTGTTATGAACATGAGTGTACAAACTCTGTTCCTTCTTTCAATTATTTTGAGTATTTACCCAGAAGTGGAATTGCTGGATTATACAATAATCTATTTTTATTATTTTGAGGAACCGCCACACTATTTTCCACAGCAGCTGCACCATTTTACATTCCCACCAGCAGAGCACAAGAGTTCTGGCTTCTCCACACCCTCTCCAACACTTGTTACTATCTGCTGTTGTGTTTTTTTTTTAATAATAGCCATGCTAATAGTATCTCACTGTGGTTTTGATTTGCTTTCCGTAATGATTAATGGACATGGAACAACAGACTGGTTCCAAATAGGAAAAGGAGTACGTCAAGGTTGTATATTGTCACCCTGCTTATTTAACTTATATGCAGAGTACATCATGAGGAACGCTGGGCTGGAAGAAGCACAAGCAGGAATCAAGATTGCCGGGAGAAATATCAATAACCTCAGATATGCAGATGATACCACCCTTATGGCAGAGAGTGAAGAGGAACTCAAAAGCCTCTTGATGAAAGTGAAAGAGGAGAACGAAAAGTTTGGCTTGAAGCTCAACATTCATAAAATGAAGATCATGGCATCTGGTCCCATCACTTCATGGGAAATAGATGGAAAAACAGTGGAAACAGTGTCAGACTTTATTTTTGGGGGCTCCAAAATCACTGCAGATGCTGATTGCAGCCAGGAAATTAAAAGACGCTTACTCCTTGGAAGGAAAGTTATGACCAGCCTAGATAGCATATTAAAAAGCAGAGACATTACTTTGCCAACCAAGGTCCGTCTAGTCAAGGCTATGGTTTTTCCCGTGGTCATGTATGGATGTGAGAGTTGGACTGTGAAGAAAGCTGATCGCCGAAGAATTGATGCTTTTGAACTGTGGTGCTGGAGAAGACTCTTGAGAGTCCCTTGGACTGCAAGGAGATCCAACCAGTCCATTCTAAAGGAGATCAATCCTGGGTGTTCATTGGAAGGACTGATGCTAAAGCTGAAACTGCAATACTTTGGCCACCTCATGCGACGAGTTGACTCACTGGAAAAGACTCTGATGCTGGGAAAGGTTGGGGGCGGGAGGAGAAGGGGACGACGGAGAATGAGATGGCTGGATGGCATCACCGACTCTGTGGACATGAGTTTGAGTGTACTCCGGGAGTTGGTGATGGACAGGGAGGCCTGGCGTGCTGTGATTCATGGGGTCGCGGAGAGTCGGACACGACTGAGAGACTGAACTGAACTGAACTGACAGTCTCTGAACACAATTCAATGAAGTTAAAAGTCCACTGACAAAAGATAAGTTTTAAAAAACGCATATATTTGATAATCATAAAACACAGTTCTAAAATAATCAATGTGTCAAAAAAGAATAATGGAAGTTTTAAAATATTTAGAACTAAACAATAACAAAAATTTCACATATCAAAACTTGTGGTTTGTAGCTAAATTAGTACTTAGTGAAATATTTTATCTTAAATGCTTATGTCAGAAAATAAGAAAGGGGGATTTCCTGGCAGACCAGAGGGTAAAATTCTGCATTCTCACTGTCAAGGGCTTGGTGACAATCCATGGCTAGGGAACTGGGATCCTACAACAGCATGGCCAAAAAGGTCAACAGAAAATAAGAAAGGGAAAAACCTTTCTTACGTGAGCTAAATATCCAACTAAAAAGTTGGAAAGTTAAGAAAGAAAACCAGCTAAAACAAAACAGAACAGATTGTAAGAAAATAGGAGAAAAGAAATAACAGAAATAAGGACAGACATTCATAAAAGAGAAAGCAAATATACAGTTGAGATGATAAAAAAAAAAAAAACTGGTTCTTTGAAAAGATCAATGTTTCAAACAGGTTCCTGGCAAGATTGTTCAAGAAAAAAAGAAGCATATCAAACAGTATTAAAAAGACTTAGCCACAAATGCTATATGACAGTAAATAGTTTTAAAACATTATACATAATTCTTTCAGTCATATAAGAATGTTCAAACTACTGCACAATTGCATTCATCTCACAAGCTAGCAAAGTAATGCTCAAAATTCTCCAAGCTAGGCTTCAACAGTACGTGAACCAAGAACTCCCAGATGTTCAAGCTGGATTTAGAAAAGGCAGAGGCACCAGAGATCAAATTGCCAACATCCGCTGGATCATAGAAAAAGCAAGAGAATTTCAGAAAAACATCTATTTCTGCTTCATTGACTATGCCAAAGCCTTTGATTGTGTGGATCACAATAAACTGTGGAACATTCTGAAAGAGATGGGAATACCAGACCACCTGACCTGCCTGAGAAACCTGTATGCAGGTCAGGAAGCTATAGTTAGAACTGGACATGGAACAACAGACTGGTTCCAAATAGGAAAAGGAGTACGTCAAGGTTGTATCTTGTCACCCTGCTTATTTAACTTATATGCAGAGTACATCATGAGGAACGCTGGGCTGGAAGAAGCACAAGCTGGAATCAAGATTGCCGGGAGAAATATCAATAACCTCAGATATGCAGATGACACCACCCTTATGGCAGAAAGTGAAGAGGAACTCAAAAGCCTCTTGATGAAAGTGAAAGAGGAGAGTCAAAAAGTTGGCTTGAAGCTCACCACTCAGAAAACTAAGATCATGGCATCAGGTCCCATAACTTCATGGCAAATAGATGGGGAAACAGTGGAAACAGTGACAGACTTTCTTTTCTTGGGCTCCAAAATCACTGCGGATGGTGACTGCAGCCATGAAATTAAAAGACTCTTGCTCCTTGGAAGAAAAGCTGTGACAAACTTAGATAGCATATTATAAAGCAGAAACATTAATTTGTCGAGAAAGGTCTGCATAGTCAAGGCTATGGTTTTTCCAGTATTCATATATGGATGTGAGAGTTGAAGAAAGCTGATCGCCGAAGAATTGATGCTTTTGAACTGTGGTGCTGGAGAAGACGCTTGAGAGTCCCTTGGACTGCAAGGAGATCCAACCAGTCCATCCTAAGGGAGATCAGTCCTGGGCATTCACTGGAAGGACTGATGCTGAAGCTGAAGCTCCCAAACTTTGGTCACCTGATGCGAAGAACTGACTCATTAGAAAGACCCTGATGCTGGGAAAGACTGAAGGCAGGAAGAGAAGGGGACGACAGAGGATGAGATGGTTGGATGGTATCACTAGGATACGAGTTTGAGCAAGCTCCAGGAGATCGTGAAGAACAGGGAGGCCTGGTGTGCTGCAGTCCCTGCGGTTGCAAAGAGTTGGACATGACAGAGAAAATGAACAACAACAAATAACTCTATGCCAGTAAAATTTAGAATTTAGAGTAAATGGACAAATTCTTAAAATACATATAGTATATTAAACATAGATTAATAAAATAAGTAGAAAACCTCAATATCCTTTAATCATTTAAAAAAAAAATCAGAAGTTCTTCCATGGACAAAGGACTGGTCCCAGATGGTTTTACCGGCAAATTCTACCAAAACTTATTATTCTAGGAACAAATAATTTTAATCTTACACAAAGATTCCAAAAGACACTAAAAAGAACTACTGCTACGCATTTTATGAGGCTGGCTTAATGTTGATGCCAAAACCTGACAAGGATATAATGAGAAAGAAAATCACAATCGATTCCACACATGAACATGAATGTTCTTTAGAAAGTGAATAAACCGAATCTATTAAGGAGCTAATAGATTATGATCAAGTTGGGCTTATTTCAAGAATGCAAAGTTAATTTAACACTTAAAAATATCAATTAATATAACATTCACAGATTAAAAGAGTAAAATTATATAATAATCATATTAATAAATACAGAAAAAGCATTTGATGAAATTTAATATCAATTTATGATTAAAGAAACAAACTCTTAGCAAGCCTTCTTGGAAGAAAGAAATTTTCTTAACCTCTTAAATAGAGGTTTAAGTAGAAAAGCATGGAATTTTTTTCAGGCAACTAGGAATAAATCTAGTAAACATTGGCAAAATGTTTATAAAGAAAATTATAAAGCTTCATTTAAAAAATATTTTTAAAGGTCTAAGTAATTAGAGATATCTAACTTTCCCCCAACGAAGCTATTAGATGAAATGTATTGGGTTGGCCACAAAATCGTTTGTGTTTTTCTATAAGGAGTTACAAAAAACCTGAACAAATGTTTTTACTAATCCAATAATTCCAGTCAAAATCTCAACAGGTTTTTTCTGGTGGAACTTGAAAAGCAAATATGGAAGTTTATACAAAGGCTCAAAGACCTGAGGACAGCCGGGACACCCCTAAGAAGCGCGTTACGGGGTGGACCGACCTCACATAATAACGCTTGAGAATGATGACAGAGCAGCAACCGTGCAGAGACGGGCACCCTGAACAGCGGGACCAAGTGGGGAGCTCACAGTCAGCTCCTCACACGGCCCGATGTTTGATTTAAGGCCAGAGCGGCCCTGGGGAGAAACAGGGAAAGGAGTCGTTTTAATACACGATGCTGGACACTTGGGTATCCCCGTGGGAAAAAATGACCCTGGATCCTTTGTACCCTACACAAAGCAGTTGGTTCCAGACGGACTCGAGCTTCCAGGAAGAAAGGCAACCCGAGGGAGCTTTAGGAGATAACAAGGACAGTTTCTTAAACCAGACCCAGAGCTACCATCCTCGGACAGGCCAGATTCGACTGATCCAAGGATATTCCAACAACTTCTGTTCCTCAGAAGATCCCACTAAGAGAAAGCAAGGAGAGGCCACAAACTGGGAGAAGATTCTCACCACACGGGTAACCAGCAGAAGCCTTCTGAACTGTACACAAAGAAATCTGACAAATTATTAAGAGAAGAGACGACCCAAGTAGAGAAGAAGAAAGACTTCTACACGTGCTTTATAAAAGGGAAAAGCTGAATGACCAATGAACGAAAAGGTGTTCAACCTCATTGATAATGAACAACACGCCCCTTAAACTCACGGTGCTGGGACCACTAACCAGCTCCCAGCAAGCCTGAGTGTTGGCGCTCTCGGGCACTGCTGGTGGAGAAGAGGCTGGACATAGTCACTCTGGAAAATGGCTTAGAATTCTTTGGTCAAACTGAAGAGACACGCATCCTGCGGTCCCACAGTTCCGCTCCGAGGAGTCCACCTGACGAAAGGCTTGCACACAGGCATCGGGAGAACTGTGTCAGGATAACAGTCAGAAACTGCAAACAGCCCACGCACCCACTTACGGCAGACTAGAAACCGAAATCCGGGTGTATTTACACAATAAAGTACCATCCGTATAAATGAAAACACTGCTGCTGTATGCAAGAGGGATAACCTCAGGAAAAGAACACTAAGCAATGAAAAAAAGAATAAGAATGTATTCTTATTGAGTACAATTCCGTTAAAAATTTTAAAATACACAAAAGCAGAAATTTTTATTATTTAGGAATACCAACATCTGTGGTATAGAAACACAAACGACTGCTCAACACAGAATTCAGGACAGCAGTTAACCTGAGCAGGGAGAGGTCAGGGGTAGGAAAGGAGAGTGTATAGGAAACTCAAGGCAACATTAAGGGGTTTTTTCTTAAATATAGAAGCATTTATACATAGGTTACTTGTATTTTTATTTTAAATAGATTCAATAAATAGTCTTGCTTCTATTCAATATTTAATCATGTTAAAGGATTCCAAAATATCACATGTGAAGATGCTGTGTTCGTTGTAATAATATTTATAGGAATGCCTTTCAATTATCGGAACATCACCATGTACGAATGCCTTCACTGCTGTGGCCAGGATAGCTGACTGCCCCTGGAGGAACAGCTGGTGTCTCCAGGGTTGCCTAACCATCCTGACTGTCACCATGAGATGATAAAAGTTGGCGGTCAGGCTTCCCTGGTGGCTTGGAGGTAAACAATCCACCAGCCAATGCAGGAGACATGGGTTCAACCCCTGGTCTGGGAAGATCCCACTTGCCACAAAGCAACTAAGCCCGTGCACTACAGCTGTTGAGCCCGCGCTCCAGAGCTGTGAGCCTGCAACTGCTGAACCCACACGCTGCCATTACTGAAGCCCTCGCTCCACAGTGAGAAGCCCACGTTCCGCAGCATAGCGCAGCCGCGACAACCGGGGAAAGCCACGTGCAGCGGCGAAGACCCAGCACAGCCAGCAGTGGCACAGAACAAACCGATCCTGTTAAATACTTAGGTTACGTATCTTGAAGGAGTAGCTCAAGTTCCTTGGCTTAACGGGGACCAAGTGTGAAAGTCAAAGTGTTAGTTGCACAGTCAACTCCGACTGTACCTTACCAGGCTCCTCTGTCCATGGGATTCTCCAGGAAAGATTACTGGAGTGGGTAGTCATTCCCTTCTCCAGGGGATCTCCCCACTCAGGGATGGAACACAGGTCTCCTGCATCGCAGGCAGATTCTTTACCATCTGAGCTGCCAGGGATGTCCGACTCTTTGCGACCCCATGGACTGTAGCCTACCGGGATCCCTACAGTCCATGGGATTTTCCAGACAAGAATACTGGAGTGGGTTGCCATTGCCTTCTCCAAGGGAAGCCCCAGTGGGAACCAAAAAGCTCTGTAATTCTCTGCATCAGGCTAAAACGCTAGTTCAATCAATTCTTGGTTCAACAGCCGGAGAGGCCTGACCCTAACAGCAGGAAGAGCTCTCATCTCCCCCTAGCAGGGGCTGAGGAAACATCCACTACACCCCCAGGCTGGGGTAGGTCACAGCTGTCGGACACGAGACACACGAGGCCATCCCAGGCTTCCCAGAGTCTGCAGCTCTGCGGGAGACGAGCTGGTCACAAACAAACAGATAATGCTACACGGCAGTTGGGACAGGTGCCCAGGGAATGTTGTTTAAGTTGGTGTTGAAATGTTTTACCCAGGATGGGAAGAAACCATGGGATCTACTGACTACATCTGGCCCCCGACTTTTAATAAAGTATTCTTGGGAAGAAGTTTCCCATCACAAAGGAAGAAATACAAATATTTAAAAAGCAAACAAGTCATCAGGGCTCTCAGCCCTGCTGCCATATGCTCTGCTTTTTTGAGCTTACAGCTTAACATTAAAATAACAGGCTCGCATTCCTCAAATATCTCTACTGCTGTTCCTTACTTCCACTACTTGAAAAGGCTGTCAGCTGCTGTCACTTGGAGGCATTACCATATTAGCCACCACTGTTTACTGCGTGCAGTGCGGCGCGGCTATTAGTTTAATAAGCCTGCTCTTCTCTCGGATGACACCCCAGGCTGTCTACGCGAGAGCCACAGGCTGGAGTCTGACTTCTAACGAAGGTGCTGAGGGTGGGAGGCAGGAGCGGCCACTTTATAAATATTGATGAGAGAAACGGAATTCAATTGCATCAGGCTAAACTTAACTGATGGGCCACGTGTTTTTTAAAGTGTTTCAACCACTTTATGGTCCCATGGGCTAACCAGCCTTGGATAAAATCCAGACGTGTCCTCAGAGAGCAAAAGAGCAAGTTTGAGACCTGCAAGAAGTCAAACACGGAGGCAAAACTCTTTAATTCACTCTGCATAAATAGCTGAACCTAAAGAAATCTCCAGTCAGAGGTTTCCTGGATTATAATGAGAAAATTCTCGATGGGGAGAAGAGAAGTGCCCTTTTCACTTGAAGACAAAGAAATGTTTGTAATGGAAATATGCGAATCAATTTTCCAAGGGGAGATGCTGAAACGCACTGATTAAAACCACAGTGAGGGGAGGAGGCAGAGAAATAAAGCCAAGGCTGAGCCACTTAAAATCTGCAGAGAGAGCCAGCCCACCTTTCCTCCTCTGCCCCGGGCCGCCCCCACCCGCTGCTGACCCTGCATTAGAGAATTAGAACCAGCCAGCCTGCAGGACTGCTCACTGTTTCTGCCCACTGTATACTGGTTACTAAGCTACGCCACTGAGGATAAAACGGGAACCGAGCAACCCCAAAGACAATGTCCTTTCCAACAAAGCCTGATCACCGCCGTGCACTCAGGGGTTCAGAGGGAAGAGGTGAAGAGATGCAGACAATTCCAGCACGCGGCAGTCTGTAATGACATCGCTTAGCTTACATACAAATATTGTTGACTGATTTAAGGAATTCCGTTTCCAAGAGAGTAAAACTGAGACACAAAGGGTCAGGTATCCTGATCAAAGCCGCCTAAAATATAGCAATCACCTGGAATTCGTGCGAGTCCTTGGTAACGTAGGACAAACAAGCTATAAAGCAACGGTTCCCAAATTTTAGTCATTGGCGTTTATTCAACATAGCTCTGCCATATCCACATATATCAATATTTTCCTTTAAATTCACCTTAAAAAAACTCATTAAAAATTTTTTAGTCTCCCTCTGAGCAATCGTTTCTATGAAATCACACTTTGATATGCAGCTGTATTTTTTCCAATGTTCATTAAAAAATGCATAACTGTTAAAATGAAAGAGTTCATCCATAATGCATTTCAGATCATCTTGTATAACTCAGGGGTACACAATGGAAAAAAGGAATAACGTATTTCAACTCAGGTTGACTTGAGAGACTGTTTCTAAATATCATAAAACAGCAAGAGTAAAGAGGATTTTGCACTATTTACCACCAGGATGTCCATGAAGGACTTGGACAAATTAAAGAGATAAATTTCACACCTTCTGTATAAGGAAAAATAAGTCAGTCTGGGATCACTTACATGAAATTTTCTGGATATTCGCTCAGGGCCATATCGATGATATTCAGAGCATCGTGGTAATGCTTCTGCGCTGAGAGCAGGAGGGCGAGGAGGTGCAGGGAGTTGGCATCGTCGCCTTGAAGCTGAAGAGCCTGGCGGACGTACCCGAGAGCCTCTGGGATCTGGTTTAAAATAAAACCCAGAAGAATTCTTAGACACACGCACACACCCAGCCACCATTTCAGTATCTGAAAGTCAAAGTATTAGTTGTTCGGTCGTGTCCGACTCTGGGTGAACCCGTGGACTGTAGCCTGCCAGGCTCCTCCGTCCATGGGATTCTCACGCAGGAAGACTGGAGCTGGTTGCCATGCTCTCCTCCAGCGGATCTTTCCAACCCAGGGATCGAACCCAGGTCTCACACACTGCAGGCGGATTCTACACCGTCTGAGCCACCAGGGACGCCTCTGATTCTCTGTAAATGTCAGGAGTTGTTTCACCACATGTCACAATCAGATTTTAAGCTGCATTTATGGCCGCCCCAGGATATTAACCACAAACACGAAGACAGAGGCCCCCTTCAAGTGACAGAATGACTAATGAAGTGACACAAGAGACTGTTTCTCAGGATAACTGCCAGGCCCAAATCTTCTATTTCTCCATAAATAAGCAACTTCTCTCTTTTCCCACACAACTGGTTTACTTTTGATTATGCCCAAGATAATTTCACTCTAAATGGAGACATAACAAATTGCCAGAAGTTTTTAAACTGCCTTAGCTGAACAGTTTCCATTTTTTTTCCAGTACCGCTGAAATGAAAGTACTTAGTAAGTTTCAAAATTGTAAACGGAGGTTTCCAAATGATCAGACACCTGTGATTCTTTTCAAGTTCCTTTGTCCTGGATCTCTATGAGACATCAGGGAGATATGCAAACAAACAAAACGCCCACACCTTTCCAAAGTATAAACCAGAATAACAACACCCAAGAAACAAACTGTGATGCCACACACAAAGCATGTGTATCCAAGTGTAAGTAGGACCAGATACAACTTTAACCTTTAAAATCTGACAGCTGTTCAAGACTTTCTTCAAAATTGCCCAATACAAGGGTTGATAAAATGCATACATACGAATATTTGAACACCAGAGTTTCCATACAGGTTTAACAGTATTCACCTGCCAAGCAGGAGACCCGGGTTCAATCCCTGGGTTGGGAAGACCCCCTGGAGGAGGAAATGGCAACCCACTCTAGTGTTCTTGCCTGGAGAACCCCATGGACAGAGGGGCCTGGCGGCTGCAGTCCACAGGGTCACAGAGTTGGACACGGCTGAGCGCAGCAGCGGCGGCGGCGGCGGAGGGCGGGGCCTGGAGCCGGATCTCGGAGCAGGCTGGACAGGCCTCCTTACAGTGTGGCCCGGGACGCCGCCTGCCTGCCCCTCCGACCCGGCCGGGGCTGGACCCCTCTGCTCTTCTGCTTCCTCCCAGCCCCCGACCCCATTCCTTAGCAGGGAGCCATGACTTCCGTCTGTCCCCACGTCTATTCGTTTTCCTCTCTGAAGTTCCATTTTTGATGAATGTAAGTTAAAAATGCTGGTTTAGAGGGGCTTTCTGCTTTTGAGCCCTAGAATCCCAGCGATCACAGTGGGGACTTTTCATCTCATGGGGCTGAGCGGAGGGTCCGCAGTCCAGAGAGGAGACGTGCCTAGGGCGGGTCACCCAGCCCCGTGCTGAGACCAGAGCGGCTCTCCCCGCAACCTCCTCTGGGTCAGACAGCAAGAGCTCTAAGGACAAGGGGGCTTCCTTGTGGCTCAGCTGGTAAAGAATCTGCCTGCAATGCAGAAGACCCCAGTTCGATTCCTGGGTCAGGAAGATCCGCTGGTGAAGGGACAGGCTACCCACTCCAGTATTCTGGGGCTTCCCTGGTGGCTCAGCTGGTAAAGAATCTGCCTGCAATGAAGGAGACCTGGGTTCTATCCCTGGGTTGGGAAGATACCCTGGAGATCTAAAAGGCTACCCACTCTGAAAGGCTACCCACTCCAGTATTCCAAACTGGAGAATTCCATGGACTACAGTCCATGGGATTGCAAAGAGTCGGACACAACTGAGCAGCTTTCACTTTCATTTCCTTTTCACTAAGGACGAGGGCCCCTCCCCGTCGCCCTCCCTGCCTAGGGGGCAGGCACAGGGCACAGCATCCTGCTGGCGGCCTCCGGAGGCCCCCGTGGCACCCACAGGGCTCCAGCAACTCCTCCCCTCCCCGGGGACAGCCTACTGCGCGGACAGCACTCAGCCTGGTATCTGGAGAGAGTCAAAAAGGCAGGTACACCCACGATGTCTTTTCAGGGAGGTCCAACCCAATCAAGGGAAAAACGGGTACAGGGTTCAAAGCGGTGCCCTCAGGGGCTGGGCTGACCTGAAGGAATTCCAGGTTGGTTCCTTCATTCACCCAGTATTAGTGAGTGCCTACCACGTGTCAGGCAGTGTGCCAGCTGCCGGGGCAAAGCAGTGATGATGACAGACGGGGGTTCCTGCCCGCGGGGAACCTGAAGTCTAGAGAGAAAGACAGCGAACAGGAGCAAGGGCAGGAGGGAGGGGCGGAGCAGGGCGCCCGGTGAAGCGGCTCCACGGGGCGCCGAGGGAGGCGGGCGGTGGGTCAGCAGCCCACAGCTCTCACTGCAGCAGCGCCTGGTCGGGCCAGAGTGAGCCGCGCGAGGCCGGCGGCGGGACCTGGACACGGACAGGGTCCGCCTAGCGCCCTTCGCCAGGCTCCAGGAGCTCAGATGCGTGGGCACAGCCCGGCCTGCCGGCGAAGGGCGTGTCCGGGGAGCTGACCCTTGAGTCACCCTCCGGCCGCGCTCGGGAATGTGCTGGGGTCACCACCAGCGTCTCGCACCAGGTGGGCCGGCGGGCACGGGGCCAGAGTCCCCAGGACGGCTGGAAGGGGGCCGCAGGGGCGAGGGCGACAAGGGCAGCTTCAGGAAGCCGCCGCCGGGAAGGTGGAGGCCGGCGGAGCGCGTCCCTGCGGCCAGGCGGGCACCGCGGGGGCTCGTTTCGGGGAGCCGCTGTGCGTAGCTGTTCACCCCTCCTCCGTGCTTGAAAGGTACGGGTCTCCTCTGCGTACACCGCCAGCATCCTCCGGCCGATGCCCGGCCCCCTCCGGTGACCAGAGTCCCTGCCGCGCAGCTCAGCCCCGGGCTCTGTGAGTGAGCAACGGGGGCTCCCTGGTGACCCCTGGGGCCACCAAGTGCTGCCCCGTCCCCACCTGACCCCGGGAGCCCTCCAGATTGCAGGTGTGACCTCCAAAAGCAGGGCCCGGCCTGCTTTGTGTCTGCACAGCTGCTGCTCCAGAGAACTCAGCGTCCCTGGGGAGAGGCTCCAGGGCAGACTTAGGGGGCCGAATGCAGAGGGTCCCCCCCTAGACTGTGCTGAGATGGGGCGGGCACCGAGCGTGGGGCCGGTGGGACTGACCTGTCTGGAGATGGCGAGCTGCAGGGCCAGGTAGAAGGCGGCCTGGTGGTCCGTGGGCGACAGGCTGTGGGCCCTGCAAGAGCGTTGGCAGCGGTTAGAGCGAGAGGCCACTGGGTGCCCTGTCCCAACAAGGGTTCCCATTGGTACTTTTACTTATACCGAGGCCCCATATTTAACAACCGTCTATGCTGCTGCTGCTGCTGCTAAGTCGCTTCAGTCGTGTCCGCCTCTGTGCAACCCCACAGACGGCAGCCCACCAGGCTCCGCCGTCCCTGGGATTCTCCAGGCAAGAACACTGGAGTGGGCTGCCATTTCCTTCTCCGATGCGTGAACGTGAAAAGGGAAAGTGAAGTCGCTCAGTCTAGATGCAAATGAAAGCACTGACAGCCCTTATGGACTCAACGTTTTCCTTTCATACACGGCATCATCTTAGTCTGTCTCCAGTAAGTTCTTCTGACTAAAACCCTATTTTGTACGACACTGACCTAACTACTGCGGATTCACTTTGGTTCGTATTTGCATGGCATGTCTTTTGTCACCTCTTTACTTTCACATTTTCTGTATTCGTGTTCTCTCTTGCAGACAGATTACAGTGCTCGTAAACCCAGCGTTACTTTGTCTAGATCTATAACACAGTGACTTACATTTACTATACCGATTCATATATTTGGTTTTAAGTATTTCCTTTTCGGGGTGCTTTCTATTTTTCCTCCCTGATCCTGGTTTCTTTCTGCTTTCTTTCCTTATTTTGGAATTATTGCTTTTTAATCAGCTGTAACTTTTAAAGCAGTCATACATGTTGCTGAAAGTTTTACAGTATTTTTAAGTATGAATACCCTTAGTACAATAAAGTCTAACTACAACGTAAACGTTTTCTTTCACTTAAACTCTTCTCCTCTGTCCACTAGCTAATGGAACGTGTGTCTCCTCTTGGCCCTGCACGTGGGATGACACATTTCTGGGTTTCGGCTCGTGTCGGCAATGGCAACTGATGAGCCTGGCTTCGAGAAGGAGCCTGGGGTGGAGAATCTGCAGGCCGCGGTCTGGTCTGACCCCCCGGCAGGCACCTCCCTCGGGCTGGGCAGGAGAGGCCACGTGTCACCCTTGGAGGCCTGAGCACTCCTGGCAGGCCGACGGCTGCTGTGGTTAACTTCTGGCTTGGCCTTGATGCTACTTCATCCAAATTTCTGGATTTCAGAGAAACCATATGAAAATCAAAGGCCTGGCTTTGCTCGTAAACTGAGGTTTTGGTATTTTGATGAACTGCAGGGAGAAACGGAGGACACTCGTTCAGTCTTTTGAAGGTTCTACTGAGTCCTGCGTGGTTTTCTAATGACACGCGACTGTGACATGGAAGACTCCGTGACCAGACACTAGACTCAGTTTGTCAACTGGCTTTTGGTGCCAATAGGAAGAGACTATCCCGGCCTCTCACCTAATGGCAAGCATGCCATTCTTGCTTTTATGTGGGAGTCTACTGTATTTTATAAGCAACTCAAAATGTGGCTTTGGCTGAGACATAATTCTGTGTTTAACAGTCCGGTGGAAAGAGAAAAACAAACTTTTACTTTCTTTAAAAGGCACTGTGGAGCAGACTAATTACAAACGGGGAGGCCCAGACAAGTGAACAAAACTTCAGGCTCTTCCGTCAACATTCTGTGATTAAGGGAGGATCTTCTACCAGCAAATTCAAGATGAAAAAGAACGCCAAATCACTATGGAGTCAACTGTGGCAAACACGCCAAGGATGGATTTCTACAGTAATAAGGCCTTTTTATGGGGCTGTCTTTCTGCTGTGGGGGAAAGACGAAAAAGTCTTCTGAGTGTTTGCAACCCAGAAAATATGTGAAGTTCAACAACCTGGGGCATTATTTGGGCAAAGACCCTGATGCTGGGAAAGACTGAAGGCAGGAGGAGAAGGGGACGACAGAGGATGAGATGGTTGGAGGCTTCACCAACCTGATGGACATGAGTTTGAGCAAGCTCCGGGAGCTGGTGATGGACAGGAGGCCTGGCGTGCTGCAGTCCACGAGGTTGCAGAGTCGGACACGACTGAGCAACTGAACTGAACTGCTGTAGCTCGTGTGTGGGACTCGGGGGAACTAGGGGCTTGAGGCGGGGTCCTCTGTCCCTTTTACAGTCTTAAGCACAAGACTCCCATCCCCAGGAAATGAGCTTGCCTCAAGACACAGCTGGAGGACTTCTCTCACTTCAGTCTAAGCAGCTGAGGCTGAAGACTTGCCTGTGTTGCCCTTGGAGATGTCTTATTTCTAGTGGAGGCCTACTCAGAATGCCCCAGTTTTTACTTGACAGGCA